>NC_142802.1:34666521-34974021 GCF_049724085.1 Artemia sp. Qi Xiang Cuo | reverse complement strand
TTTGAAATTTAAGAATCTCCAATGTTTTGGCCTTTTGTGAAACATTTTTGAGTAAGGATAGTCCTTTCTCGTCTTTTAATTTTTCGGGCTATCACCTTACCACGAGGAGTAGAGCTTCAATGAACCGCGGTGGACTCGGTTTGATAGTAAGTGATTCACTTAATTGGAAGCCCAGGGAGGATCTTGATGTCTGGAGAGAAGGTAAGGTAGAAACACTTTCTATTGAAATTGAGATTGGTATGAGGCTCGGTGTGAGAAAAATTATCCTATCAGTTGTTTATAAACCTCCCAGTGCGTCGTATGATGAATTCACAGAAGGTTGTAAAAGTCTTCTTATGGTGGTTCAGAAGTCGCATTAAGAATTAGTATGTATGGGGAATTTAAATTTTGACGTTTTATGTATACATAGTTTTAATTTAGATTTTTTTAATTTTGTGGTTTCCAATTATCTTTTTCCCCCAATTACAATCCCTGCTTGGATCATAGATCACTCTGCTACCCTGGTTGAAAATGTGTTTATCTCTTCAAAGTATATCCGAAAGTTTGTTGTAATTATTCCTGTACGGTGAGCCAAAATCAAAACCTGTATTAATTCAAAAACATTCAGAAGTTAAATAGAAAAAAAAACAAGTTTTTTAACTGAAAGTAAGGAGCGACATTAAAACTTAAAACGAACAGAAATTATTCCGTATATGAAAGAGGCTGTCACCTCCTCAACGCCTCGTTCTTTACGCTGAAGTTTTTTATTGTTTTAAAAAATATTGTTTTAAATGAGTCAAACTTTAGCGTAAAGAGCGAGGTGTTTAGGAGGGGACAGCCCCTTTCATATACGGAATAATTTCTGTTCGTTTTAAGTTTTAACGTCGTTCCTTACTTTCAGTTAAAAAACTTTTTTTTTTTTTATTTAATATTATTAACGTGGATGCAGTAAATGCATATAGTGTAGCCATGGCACTGGTTTTTTTTCTTTTTTATTGTTTTGGCAATTCAGAAGAATTTTGGAAGAATCAGAAGATAAGCCTTAGACTCAAATGGAAAGAGCGGATGGCTAAGAGAATTATTTAGTACGGCGTGGAAACGTGGGTAATTTAAAAAGTTGGAGAAACTATGCTAAAACCTTTTCCAGAAGAATTGCAAAAAGATAGTCTTAGGTACTCACTTGAGCAAAAGCATATAAAAAACCAGGCTGTACGAAAAATAAAGACCTAGCATAAAGATAAAAAGTGTATGGTTAAAGACCTAACTCAATATTTTGTAATGGTTTCTTTAAGGTAATTTAATATTATAATGTTATATTTCCTACACTGTGACTATAAAAAATATATAAATTCAGCTTGGAGTTGTTGCAGAAGTTCCGTTTGAGACAGATGTGGCATCACTTTTTGGTTCCTCTTCATGTATGCAGAACCAAGGCATGCGCTTTTGTAGCTCTAGCCTAGAAAGAAAAGATCCGGTCGTCATGAAAAGTCGCTTAGAATTCAGAGTAGGTAAATCTGCTTCACAGGGTTTGAGAAAAACCTATTGAGATTGATGGGACAAAAACATTTCAGTGTCACGAACTTTATACCAAAATAAAGTAACACAGCTCACCTGAATATTATAATTTCACAGATTTATCCTTTTTTTAAATCCTTGAAAAAAGCTGCTCCAACGAATAGCTTAAAAATCTAATTCACGATCTCCTGTAAATTCCAGAAGCTGTTTTTATGCCCTTGTATTCGATACCCTGATGAATAGTTTTAACACGGTGTTAACACGCTGCTTACCTGGTGCAGGACTAGGTGTTCCCAATTCACCGATTTCCAAACAAAGCTTCTGAATGAGGGTTTCCCATGATGGTCGATCTTGTTCCAGTTCTTAGGTGAACTTTAGCCAGCGCTTATCCCATTTGTGGTCCAATTTGTTGAAACTTCCAGCAGGTACCACATATTACTTAACTAGCAACCACCAATGATGGGAGACCCTGTCTGTAAAGACAGGGGTTCGAGTCCTAGTGTTGCTGATTACTTGGTTTGAACAAGAGTTAGTGGCGTGACTCTGTAAGCTCAGCCAGAGTCGACCCAGCTCTAAATGGGCACCAGGAAAAATTTGGGGAAAGTAAACAGATAGGTTTGTGAAAGCACAAGATGATTGACCCCAACCCCCCATTACACGTCCTGGCGGAAGACCCACGGAACGGAGATCAGCACCAACGGTAGGGATCGCAAAATCCAATGAAGTATTCTTTACCTTTTTACCTTAGCTTTTCTTCTACATCCTGTTCATAAGGGTTCAGCAAGAAGTATCTGTGTAATGAGGCGGTCGTTGGGGCGAGGCAAAACGTGTTAAAGCAGGAGGATCTGGCGGAGTTTCCTGATGCTTTATATTCTATCAATGTTTAAACAACGTTGGCAGATATCAACGTTCGAAATATGGTCTTATATTCGGATGGGTAAAACTGAAAATTATTTATTAACGATGGTCAGCTCACGGGTGTGCCTCTAGAGCAAACTCCTGAGCTACTTTACTAACCCTGATTCAGCACCATAGAGTAGGACTGTCATGACTGTCCAGGTATATATGATTATCTTTGTTCGCTAGCCAGCCTCTTGACGGACGCAGAGATATTTCCGGAGACAAGCGGAAACTGCTTAGGCTCCAGATATGCTTCTGTTCACATCTTCATCACATCTCCTTTTCGAATCCACCTCAGATCCCAGATAGACAAAACTTCCAATCTTTTCAAGTGGAATATCATTAAAAAAGAGTCGATAGTATTTTGTGACAGGTCAAGAACATTCGTTTTCTTCGTGTTTAGTTGTAGGTAGAGGTAGAGTGGGTATTCTGCAACTTTTTAAGCAGATGCTGGGTTAAGTCTGGGTCCGGCGCGAGAAGGTTTACGTCGTCTGTGTAGTCAAGGTCCGTCAAGTTGATGTTTCTACCAACTACTATTCCTCCAAATCTCCGTTGAGCGTGGCCGAGCATCTAATCCACACAGTAATTAAAGAGGAAAGGCAAGAATGTTTATATAATCATGTAATCAAGACTCCTCCCCACAGACTGTAACTGGGGATGCACATCATTCCTGATAAGCTTCCAACATTTTGACGAATTCTTGTGGCATGCCATCTTCAAGGAGAATTTTCCATAAGCTTTGTCGTTCAACTAAATCGAACTCGACAACGCAGCCTATGAATATGACGATGAGGGGAAAGTTGTATCTTCTTCATTGTTGCATGATTAAGTGAAGGGCAAAATCAGATCCGAGTATCCTCTGCCAGACCGGAAACCGAACGAGTCTTTTGGTGTTCGCCTATCTTATGCTGTTTCGAATCTCTGTAGTAAAACGGCGGCATATAATTTGGCTGCTTTGCCAATGAGAGAATCCCTCTATAACTAGCACACTCGGTTTTTTCGCTTTTTTTAATCGGGGAGGATGATTGAAATTTTCCAGTTTTTGGGAAATTCTTGGTTTTCCATATTCTAAAATATAATAAAAAATAACTAAAAATAGAAACTAGATTTACTAATAAACTATGTTAGGAACTTCTAGGTTACAAGGTTACAAGCCCAGTTTATAAGTAGAAAAAAGATTTAGGCACGGCAAGGTGACACTATCTGCCATTTTGTGGCACAAAACAACTAGTGGGTTGCAAAAATGCCATGGACCAAAAATTTTGAGATAGCTAGAAATGTAGATTTTGCCGCCCCCCTACCACACCATCAATACTGTAAATATTACAGTTTTTTGTCCAAATATTCCAATTTAAGCTTGTTCTGCCCCCCCCCCCCGGGCGCGCTGCCTGTGACGCTTGTTCCCTCTAGCCCCCATTAGATCCTGCACTTTGTCCAAGTATGCATTGGCAGATTTGAAATCAGGTAGGGGGAATCTTTGTAAATCTCAGGCGAAATACCGTTCTCACACTCACCAGGAGATGCGTGTTGTCTGAGATCTTAGATTGCATTCATGATTTCGTCAAGATCTGGTGGAGACGCGTTTACATCATACGTCTCCTTCGACACAGATTTTTACCTTTTTCTTAGTATCACACAAATGAAAGTCTGCATTGTCAAAATATTTTTTGTAGTCGTTTTTTTTTAAGAGAAGAAGATGAAAAATATCGCAGAGCATCTTTTACAGCTTGGTGATTGTAAAAAGGGGCGCAATTTCGGCAAAATCTTGGAGGAGGGGAAGGATTTGGAGCCGATTTTCCCAAGTCAAGTGAAAATGACATATTAAAAGATAAAAAATGAGCAAAACAAAGGCAAAGGTATACTAAAAAGAACCTGATCTGTTTCTGTGGAAGCTTGACTTTTGCAGTTCTATCTTAGTTTTGGAAAGATTTGTAAAGACGCTGTGGGCTCTGGGGGGGGGGGGGGCAAATGCCTCCTTTGCCTCATAGTAAAAACGTCCCTTATTTTAAAAGAAGTAAAGTTTAAACTTCTACACTTATGTGTGAATATTCAGTTTCTGGTCCAAGATTACAAGAGATACCGCAACTTGAAGGGACAGTTTTTAAAACTGATTTTCAGGGTAAATATTTGAACAAGTATAACTTTGAGCAGTCAATTTTGTGATTATCTGTGCGTAAGTCGTGGACCTTGCCCCTGCACTATGATCTTTGTTGAGTTAAGCCAGGTATACTTTTCGTCACTGAAAATGCAAAAAAAAAACACCTTCAGCTCGAAGCTGGTTGAAACTAATTTTAAATACTTGTAGAGCAGTGTTAGAAGAACTTAAAAAAAAGTATATTACACTGTGATTTTTAAAATTGTGAATTCCTTGCTTCGTAAAAAATGCGCGCCAAAAACAGCTCAAGCGTACTGCGGAGTACATCACTGAATATTAGAGTTTTATTGGCCCGAAGGTTAAGGGGAAACCAGACAGAAGGAGTCCTTTATTACTTACCTACACAATATAAGAATAACACTTGCACCTATGAGGACCCTTACTACTCTTCTTCAATGAGCCTTTTAATTTTAATCGTATCTTCAATCAGCCTGTTCATTTCCAGAAGCAACAGAGTTTACCATATTTTTATGTCCGCACTTTATTATATACCTTGCCTACCATTGTATATCTAATTAGGGAAATGAATGGGTATTTATTTCTCCCTAACTTCTCCTCCAGCCATATAAATTATGCAGTGCCCTACCTGTATCGTGGATGATTGATAGCATAGACCCAAGGATCAACACAGGCTACAGTTTTGCACGTGCAAGCTGGAATCATAGAAACCACTGGAGTGATGATGGCCCTGAAAATAAAAGAGGTCAGAAATAAGTATTTTCATAGATAGCTCGTTAAATTTCTGAAGAATGATACGTCTTCTATGCAGCTCCCCCTCCTCTAGAATAAGGAATAGATGATCAGAGAAAGCTGGACTGAACTTTCATAGTATTGTATATGAAAAAGAAAATAGTCAAATTCTGGATTAAAATGCAAGAATTACCACGCAATAAATTACTCGAACTTATATAAGGAGCATTTGAAGTTAAAAATGAATAAATTGTGGACTTTTCAAGTTAAGTTAATCTTAATTTAGTTGATAATTCCTATATATGAGAAACTCGCTCGAAGAATTTAAGGAATAAAGATACTTTGCCTAAAATTTCAAGGGAATTAGTTGTCACAAAGGATCCTAAAGTGGTTGGGCACAGTTCAAGTCTCCATGGGTGTATTTTGAGGCTGGCAGAGGGGGGGGGGGGAAGTGCTCCGCTAATAATTTGAAAAACATTATAATTTCTTAACTAAAGCTAAATCAGGTGATTGATAACAAAGTTGTCTATGTGCTGCTAGTTTCATTTTTTTTCTACTAAAACATAGGACTAGAACTTAGTTCTAGTCCTATGTTTATATTTTTTTTTGTATTGTTCGCCAATTTTTTTGTTGTGGTGCTTTTGTTATGATTTTCTTGTTTATTTGTTTTTTTCATGGACTTCGAAATTCGAATTTGGCCCTTCGGGACTTGTGATAGTAATTTCTCGAAATAAATATCTATCTATCTATCTATCTATTAAATATGGGAAACTACAGTTTGTAGCAGAAAAATGTGATATTATTTTGGAATATTGTACACACAATCATGTGTGATAATATTTGTGCTAGTCATTTTTCCAGATGGAAACCAATCCCGAGTAAATTGACAGCCCTTCTCTACTGTGAAGTAAATATGTCTGCAAATTTCTCTACGAAGAAATCCTCATCGTTTCCTTGCCTATTTTCGGAAAAAAGGTTGAAGTATACTTTTGTGTTTTGATTGATTTTGTTCTAAGAGAAAAATAAAAACGTATAAATAATGTGGAAACTTTTAATTAAGCGAGTGGAAAAACAAATACTAGTAACATCTAAATCTAAATCAATCTAAATATGGGGTGGGCCTAATGGTTGAATCTAGGGCTGGTGGGGCATCGGCATCGGGCATCGGTGGGGCATTGTTTTTGAACTGAGTTTGCTAAGCACAAACTTAGCGCTTCATTTTTTGTTAAGGAATATTTGTTTTTTCACAATTCACAGTTTTGCATGAGATAGCAACTTTTCATATTTCAAAATTGATTGCGAAAAAAAAACCCGTAAAATTTAATCTTACCTATTTCCAAAAGTGCATGTTAAAGCTACGATAGCATAGGGAGTCCAGGACAATACAAAGAGTGCAACAATTCCAATAGCAACTTTGGCAATCCTAATCTCTGCAGACTGCTCATTCTGATCCTTACTGCTTCGTAGGCTTTCTACATTCATTTTCTTTGCCTAAAATTTGACAAAAAAAGACATAAATAATTCCAGTTAAGCTAACAAGAATACAGGAGTAAAACTGCAATTGCGATAGTTAAACCACATTGCATCTCATTTTGTATTTAGACATATTGCACATCTACCGACTCGACTGAGGTGCATGGAGGACTGCCATCAGGGTTCTGTTCATATTGATTGTCTGTTTATTAAAATGCACAGAAAACCTGTGAGTTTACCTGATATGAAAACCAATCTTCCTTATTGCTCCAAGGAATCTCTCGCGGAGAATTTGAAAACATAGGACAAGAAATCGAAATTATGAATTCATTTCCGCTGATGGCATGAAAAAATCCTTCTTCAAGAAACGGTTTTCGGCGATCCGTTTTCTTATTTTCTTTCAGTCACTTAATGAACATATAATAATTCTAGAGCTTTGATTAAACCCTCATTCAGACTTCAAAATTCAAAAACCCTTCAAAATCTTTGAGGACGTATACATAATTGACAACCTGACAGCAGCCGTTTTTGTCTGGGTTGGAAAGAAAACCTCCAAACAAGAGCGATCCGAATCAATGAGGAATATACAAGCAGGAATGCAGTTCGCTACACAACAAATAGTTTATACATTTTTTATACTTCATATAGTTTATACTTCAGTGTATATCTTGTTTTTTAGTCAAGTTAGTCAAGCTTATTCAGTTGTGTTCATAAAATTTGAAAATTATGGAAACAAAATAACGCAGTATTTCTCTTAAAAAGATACGAAAACAATAGTCTAGTCTATAACTTTTTAACTTAGCAAACACGAACTGTCCTTTCATTTGATCACTAAATAAATACCTAACACTGAATTTTTTTTCGCAGTCTAACCCCTCACGTAGAGAAAAAACAACCAATCGGCTTTCCAAAGTAAAATCCTATGTACGGCCCTGCAGTTCGCTACCCAACAAATAGTTTATACATTTTTGGTCGCGGTAACTGAAAAGGTACTTCAGTGTATATCTTGTTTTTGCATCATGGGCATCAGGTTGATTTCTTCAGGAACCAAAGTACTGAGCATGATGATGCTTATTGGACTAACAGATTCTGTAGATACATTTTGAAGAGGGTGCGTCGACCAATTTTATACTCCTTAATTTATAATCAAGATGTTCCTGAACTGTCAACCCCTTTAGCCCTCATATGAACAGGTATGTAATTAAGGTGATAGAGTAACTTGAGCAGAGGTCCTGTCCTTGCATTATTTACCAGATATTTACATTCAAGTGATTAGTGCTGCGTCCGAAAACGATATTGCTGTGGATTAGGTGACAAGTAAGGTTGGCAGTTTGCTCCATCTGAAAACAGGGTTTAAGTGGATTTGTGTTCTATCTCTGTTTCTATGGATCACATTGATGGACTTTGGCCTAAGCGACTAGTCAAAAGGTATTGGAGAACAGGCTATCAAACGGGAAGACAAAACTTTACCAGACTTAATTCTCTATATAAATATGATAGATAAATCAATTAATTTTCGCAGGTTTTGAGAGTTTACGGCACAAGAATAAGTTCAAAATTAACGTTAAGAGGACTAACTCGCTTAGACTAGGGATAACTGAGAGTAATGAGGGGATGTGCCGTACCGAAAAAAACCGATTAAGTGAATAGCTTCACTTCATAATTTTAGCAGTACAAAAGACAGTATTTAAAACGAAAGATGAATCCTATTTTGACCCTTTTTAGTACAGATTGTTTGTCAACTGACTTTCGTAGGCCCTACATCTGATGCGTCTCAATGACATTCAAACATGGTACATGCTGAAAAAAAATTCTTCCACCATTGAAAAAGCTTACGTCTTTGTCTGAAGATATTTCTGAATAACCCTGCTGACCAGAGGCAGACACAGAATTAATCTTTGGGAGGGGGGCATCAATAAAAATTCGTCTCCCCATCGATATTTTTTGCCCTTTCAGGTCTGTAAGTAGTGCAATTTTATGGCTAAATAACGATGAAGACCGTATCACCTCTCCATCATACAAACACCAAAAGGTAAAACAACGAGAAATTGGTCCAAGACACTGCACTTTTATCTATCAGCACTCCTGGTTGAAGTGCTGAACTTGTTGAGCTTCCTTTAATGAATGATTCTAGGACTGTTTCATGCCGGACGCACATTGCCCTAAGTAGCCTAAGTTAAGTACCATAAGCTACTGGATTTTACTTGGGTCTCTTCAAATTAGTATCTCCCCGTTCACATTGAAACATAATTACTATTTTATTGTTCCAAAACTAACATTTTGGATTAAGAAACATTTTAATTTTTATTTAAAAAAGTCAACGAAAAAAATGTCTGCTAGATTTCGAAAAATGCATGTTGCCTACATCCTCCTACATTCTTGTCAATTGATGACCCTGTTTACAACGAAAGTCTGTAATACTGACTCAAATGTCACAGCTTTCACCTCCAACAATTGAAAAAAACCAAAACTACCAGTTAATGTTACAATTTGAAAATGTACCGATCACTAGCACCTAAAAACACAGTTTGACCATTAAATAAAGCTAAGTTAGTTTCACACACAGTGTATTAAAATTCAAGGAGAGATATAGAAGGTCAATTTCTTCTTAGTTTTGCTATTTATTTTATCCTGAAACTTGACATAACTCCTCATAATTGGCAAAACCTTACCATAAATTGTTCCAGAATATGACTTCTATTGTTTTTGTTATTGTTAACCACTGAAAATCCTGTGAAAAACTTTTAATATGTCACCATAGTTTTCCATATATTATCTTGCTTATCAAGCAATTTAGCTAATACTTTAGACTTGCTAAACAGATTTTTATAATTTAACTATTCTGTATACTCATTCTTAAAATTTTAAAACCTAAACTAAAAAAAATTGAGACATTGAAGGGCCAAAATCCCAGAATGACATAGTAGCCACGGCAAGATCCTAATGAGCTGCCCATCTTTGGAAGCATCTTTGTAATTTTTGTTCTTTGGATAGAACATATATGGCCCATTTCTATTAACAATTATCATATTTTCAATTGATGTCATTTTTCAAGTATAGGCGATAATAAATTAAGTGACCATATATTGATTTTTGTATTTAGACTTTTTGTTAATTAAATATATCACTATCACTAAAAAAAAAAAAAATTACTATCACTGATTTGAAAAATATTCAACTTCCTAAATAGCCTAAGATACGTGAGCTAAGTGAAAGTTTAATTTAAGTAAAGTAAATTAAGCGGGTTTTCCACACTAATGTGAACGGGACGAAAAACCGATATACATCCGGCAAAAAATTTTAATTTAATTAATGATTGCGCATTTTATTGTAATTCCTTTTTTTTACATTTCTATAAATACTTTGCTCAGGAAGGTCCTTCAATATAGCGATATAGAGCCGAAATACCACCAACTGGATCCGCCCCTCCTGGTGTCATATGTTGCTATTGATTGTAAAAAAGGAGCTACTGTAGAAGAAAATCCAAAGTTTTCAGTTGTTGCATACAATGGCCAATATTGCGTAAGTACATGAACCCTCCTTTTAAACACTTTTATAAGGGATTTGTAGGATCCAGAAATATTCACTTTTACAAAATAGTTTGACTTCGTTGGTCATATAATACTGTTGGGCCCCCCTCCCATCTGTCCAATCAATGAAACACTATGAAGAAATAAGACATAACCAACTAACCTGCTCTTTTAAGAGCTGCTCATGTTTCCAAACTTGTCCAACAATTCTTGAATAGAAGAAAATTATCAGGCCCATGGGAATACAATACGACGTAAAGAATATTGTTGCAACGAAGAACCTTGTACTTGAATCTTCAGTAATATAGTCAAAAGTGCATGAAGTCAGAAATCCCTCTGAAAAAAAAAAAAAATCAAATTGCATTCGAATCAGTAACGTGGGATTGGCAGGTAAGAAATCACAAAACTGAAAATTAATACAAGTAATATGAAAAATGTAACTAATGCAATATGACCAAATCAGATGGGAACATTAGTGTTCTTCTAACTGTTTTTAAGCAAGAATATTTTCAAGAAAATTAGTGGCGGATGAGAAACAATGTTTTCCTAAGAAATGCATATCTGCTAAAAAATAATCGTTTCCTGATGTTAAAGATGACCACCCAATCGACGTCTTCATAATATCAGTGAAAGACTGTTTAGATAAATGTGTTTTTCCTTTTCCACCAGTTCAGTCTTTCAGGTTATTTTAAAATTAATTTTTTCCTCCAGTTCAATTAATTTAGGGCTTGTTAGATAATCAGGTTTTTCGTGTGGCTGTTTATTTTATTTATTTTGTTTTATGAGGGTTTCAAATACAAAAATACAATATTTGTGCATCGATTGATATTATTGATATGTCAATTCAGATGTGTGTTTGGTATACATTTGATTTGCGATTTTTCACAATTTTAAACAGTGTTTCCACCTCTATTTTCCAACTAACTTCGCAGTTTCAGATGTAAAGGCTTGTTGAATTTGCATTCTTGTCCTTCCAAGTCTAAAAATACCAGGAAGGTGGCATAAATCCATTGCAAGAATCACTGACAAAAGAAATATTCATTATGTGAATTATTCATTATTTAAATAGACCAGATAAAGGGTATAGAATAAAAAAATTGGGCCGAATTGTGGCTGGACAAACAAACCACTAACATCATTGACACTAGAATTTTGTTGAGGTTATATATCCCTGTAATATGTTCTCTGATTTAACAAAACAAAATTTTTAATAGTTCCTGAAGGTATGAAAGACCCATACAGGGATTTAAAATATATCGGAAAGTAGATCTGTTACTCTTGATACACAAAAACTAGGTCTTTCCCTAAAACGGCTTTCCTGAATTGTGGCTGGACAAACAAACCACTAACATCATTGACACTAGAATTTTGTTGAGGTTATATATCCCTGTAATATGTTCTCTGATTTAACAAAACAAAATTTTTAATAGTTCCTGAAGGTATGAAAGACCCATACAGGGATTTAAAATATATCGGAAAGTAGATCTGTTACTCTTGATACACAAAAACTAGGTCTTTCCCTAAAACGGCTTTCCTGAAATTATAAAAGTCGTTTAATTAGATTTGTGTTAAACACTTAATTTAAACTGAAACAATATCTGTATTTAAGCCTTAATGCAATAATATTATCAGCCTTACAAGAAAACAAAATAAGTGGGCTCCAGACGGGGTAGGTTTCTCCCCTATTTGTGTTTCCTTCTTTTTTTGTGACATAAAGTATGCGCTGTAAAAACAAATTAAACCAAAATTCAGAAATAGACCTATTAATTTTTGTTTTTACATTTTGTATCGCAATTACTTTAGTTATGATTGGTTAAAGAAGAAGTACAAAAATAATCTGAATTTAAAGGTAACACTCAACTCGACGTAATTTGCACAAATTTGTCAGAATATTATAATGAGCCTCGAGACCTACCTCTCATTGGTGGTATCTACCACTACATGATAAAATGGGCTCCACTGCCTTCGTATAAAGTAAAATATTTCATTGAGAAATTTTTCTCCCGACCTCTTTCGGACAGGGGTCTCTTATAATTTGGAAATTGGATTACATCCGAGTCCTGGGATGATGTAGCAATTTTAGAGTCCTCTGATGAAAAAACTAAATTTTTGCAAGATAAATTAAGAAAAAAATATGAACAGGGCTTTCGTGAAAAAACGTTCAAGCGGTGCAACACAGATCGTCCTTACATAACCCAAGAAATTAAAGATTTGATTCAGTACAAAACTCAACTAAGGAAAGAAGGGAAAATAGGAAATGCTAATATAATCCACAACAAAGTACATAAAATGACAAGAAAAGCTGCAACTGAGTATTACCACAACAAAATTGATAACCTTTTTGAATCAAAGCCTAGCATGTGGTGTAAGGAAATAAAACGAATTTGTGGAAAATCCTTTAGTGGTGTTGATTTTGTTCAGATTCTAATGATGAAACAGTTGCTAACCAGTTAAATGGTCATTTGGCCAGAATAATCCAGTCTTTACCGCCTCTTGATGTAAATAAAACGAACCAAGAGTATCAGAAAATTCCACATGATGGCGTACCTTTACCTACTATTTCTGAGGATCAAGTTTTTAGTAAAATAAAGAAACTTAAACGAACTAGTATAACTCCCATAGATATTCCGATTGAACTTATAAAAGCATTTCCCTGTGTTGCCACATTAGCTAATTAGCTAATTATTAGCTAAGCCCTGTGTTGCCACAGTCACAGGTTTCCTGTGAAACTTCACAGGTCTTTTTGATAGTCACAGGTTCACAGGTTTTTGCCGCTGAATGGTAGAAAGTGACAGGTTTTTGTGCTAAAGGCTCCTAGTATGACCTAATATTCTACTAAAAGTTGAATTTTGCAGATCTCACATTTTCAAATTATTTTCAGTGATTTTGGGACGACATCTATGCATCATAAATCTAAAGCTTCATCCCATTAATCACAAATGACAGCCAAGGCCATTTTGAAACAACCATTTTGAATTGAATTGAAAAAGACGATAGGTCGGAGTGAAAAGGCTTTTATATTCTTGAATTTTTCCCTGTATAAACGAATTTGCATAAATTATCTGTCTGTTATTAGATTGTAAAAAGTGTCTTATAAGCTTCTTTTATAAGTCTTTTAAGCTACTGCTTCAGCAGCATCTACAACCTTGCTATACTGGTTAGAGTCTTTAGTGCATGATACAATAAAGTACATTACCTATATTCCAAAGAGGATTGGAGAACTTCATGACCACCAGAAGTTCGCTAAAATTGAAGTGAAACAGTTGCTATCGGTGGTTTCTACGAGATGGCTCAGCTTTGAGGCACCCATCAGACGGCTATTAGAAACCTGGAATGCCTTGTTATTGTTTTACGGTGGTCACGCGTTAGGCGAGGGCACTGCAGACAAGGCGAGCAAGGAGAAGGCACTCAAAATATACAACGCTTTAAAGAATCCTGTCACGAAGGCCTCCTCTCTATTTTCTTGCCTACGTTCTTGGGATTACTAACTCCCTAAACACTGACTTTCAGAGCAGTGACACAAGAATCCGTAGGCTGGTGAGCAGCTTCATTACAACATACGTAATATTACTCTAAATGTTCATAAGAAAACGCCTGGTACTGGTAGCGAAATCACCTTTTTCCATAGATCTGATTCCCGCGAACTATCTTGAATTGGATGACATGAAATTAGGCACCAATACCGAATGTTACCTGGAGGAACGCGGGTCAAGGATTGCTGAGGACTCACTCAAAGCCTTTAAGGTCAACTGTCTGAGGCTCTGGAAGCAGATGAGACAAAGAATAAGCTGGGAAGATCCAATTTTGTCCGATCTTAAGATTTTGGATCCCTGCGTTGCACTCGGATCTGAGAAGGTGTTCATTATTCGCAGTCTCGAGCCCTTTTCTACACTTCAGGGAAGCAATGCAGCGGTTGTAGAACGCGAGAGAGAAAGTATTGACCGTCAGCTGCAAGAGCTCAGGTTGAGCCGAGCTTATCTTGGTCAAGATCTGGTCGACCAACAATCTGGTTTCTTCAAGAGTATTTTGCGTCAAAAGAACGGTATTGGCGAAAAACAGTTTTCTGACCTGTCGGCATTTAAGTTGCACCTCTGTTTTCTACCCAGTATAAGCACTAATGCAAAGCGACAGTTCTCTGTCCTGTCGCATATGAAAACGAGACTGCAGAACAAGCTGAACACCGGGAAAGTTAGTGCATTGATGATGACCAAACAGTTAGTTGGTAAAGTCGCTTCCTGGAATATTCCAAGTGATCTACTGGTTTAAGGCAATCAAATGGAGAGAGGCAGTTTGTAATAAAGAAGATTGTCGTTATGCTGTACCTGACAGCTCACACTCCGACACTGCATAGACTACTGACTTTGATGGGGTGAGTATTTCGTTGCTTCTATGTATTCCAGCTCCAATGCAAAGATTCAGCTCGTAATTTTTCCTCGTACCAACGATAATTCATCCTTTTTTTCCTTTCGAAGAGAACAATTGTCTTTTCTCATTAAATCGTAAAGATATGAGAGGGAATTGTTACTGATTGATAAAAATAAACCAATGACTTATCTTACGGTAGATACTAGGCCAAAACGTTGGAATGAGCTTCAAGAACAGATTAAATAAAGATAATTTTGATCAGAAGTGAGGTTTGAAGATTTACTTTAAGGAGTTACAGGATTTCAATAAGCTTTTCTTTAAAACGCTAGAGTATTTCGAGTTGTTGTTTTTTTTTCAATAAGATATTATAAGGTTCTTATATTTCTAAATATTACGAAAGAAAAAACTTGATGTTTATTAAAGAAGAATCAGATTGTTGGAATATCACAACAGCAACATTTTAAGAAATTTAAAAATAAGTTTCTTGTGAATTATTGTCTCGATTTATCAGTAGTTGTACCGAACCAATCGTGCTCAAAATCCTCCTCAGGGCCAAACTGTGGTGTTTTCTTTTGTGGATGGTGAAGTTTTCCCCACAGTAGTGTGCAGATGGTCTTATATCATATTACTATCTTTTCCTGTTTAGCTTAAAGCTTATTCCATTAGGCAATGCAAAGAACTCCCCCTAAAAAAAAAGTCCCTCCGGATTCCACCCTAAATACTAATGAAATTGATCCATTTTTGCCCCATCTTGGCTGGTCAAGTTCCCATTAACAAAGTTCACATGAAAGCTCAAATTCTGATAATACGACAATGATAAGTATTGTAGCTAATGTCGCCATAGATGATAATAGATTTCAAGAAGTCCTTTTTAGGAGCTCCAAAAAAAGGAAAAAAACGTCCCCAATCAAAAGTATTTCCCCTCCCCCTGTCCAAGTTTCTCCTTCCCAAAACTTAGGCATTTACCTCAAATTACTCCTAATACCCCCTTTGAAATAAGAAATATTACTACAATAAGAGTTGCAAATTTCAAAATGTTAATATCAATATTTTCTCTCAATATTCACTACGATAGATCTTTGCTTATAGCTGTCCCAGATCAGAAATCAGCTGATATATTACTTGATCTAAAGTTTCTTCTGAATACCCTAATCAATTCATCTATATGGAACCCAAAACAATCCCCACCAAAAATAGTAGTATATAATGTTCCCCTAGAAATACCAATTCAGGATTTAAAAGAAGGGCTCTCAGATAGGGCTGGTAACACAATCCCTGTAGAAGATGTCACTCAACTGGGTAAACCCAACTCTAATGGATTAAAAACAAGTAAATCTTTCTTATTTACACTGAAGGAAAAAATTAATATCCCAGAAAAGTTATTCCCATTTGGGCAAATCAAACCGCACAAGGAATACAAGCCAAAGCCTATCCAGTGTCAAAAGTGTCTGAAACTGGGACCCAAAACAAATAAATGCAATGGAATTCTCTTTGCCTGTAGTAATTGTAAAAGCTCCCATCCTAAAGAGTTGACAACTTTCAACAACACTCAGCCTACATGTATCAATTGTAAAGGCCCACATGAATCTACCAATAAATCACAATGCCCTGCATATAAGAAAAGATCACTAACACTCCAAATAGCAACAGAGAAGGCCATTCCATACCCTTTTGCAGCTATGGAAGCAAATGTTGCCCAATCACACCAAATAAAACCTATATTGAAATAAAAGAAAACCCCCAAGTCAAACATCCCCAATTCACCAAGCGCCCTTTGCGGAATACCACCCATTAATATCCCTAGCTCACATCTATAGCAAAAATAGACACCAAGCCAACACGCCACCTTGCTGATTGAAATAAGGTCAGCCTGACACCCTCCTCCAACGAGACAAAAACCATAAACATTACCAGGACTTAGTCCCATAGCTGAAAAACTGGATGCACAACCAAACATGTAAACCCCAAATATATGCTTATTCATTCTAAACTGCAATGCAGTTCAGGCCATGAATATACAACAACAACAGAAAACAAAAATCATTGCTGAATTGGCAAAAATCTACATCCCTAATAATATGGTCATTCAAGCAAAAAAAAATCTTGCTTTACTATTAACAAATCTGAACATTGATACACAGTCAAATGAAAAATAAATCAACAACACAACACATATCAATACTCCAGTGGAACATAAGACCACTTACAGAAAATAAGTTAAATGAACTAATATCCTTTATGAATAATAATTCCATCAATATTGCTTGCCTCCAGGAAACTCATTTAACCCAAGGATAGATCATCAGAGAGCAAAGGAGGTGGAGTAGCTTTAATAGTTAAAAATAATATAAAATTCTGTGGCATCAACTTTCCAGATTTTGTAAATGATGTTTATGCAATTGGTATCAGTGTTTGGCTGAATAATACAAAACTTACATATTAAGCTTTTATAACCCTAATGGCCAAACTACAGATGTCATGGATTTCTTCAGCTATATAAATAATTCTAATATGTTGAAAAATATCATTTTTTGTGGAGCCTTTAATGCCCACAGCCTTTTGTGGGGGAAGAAATCAGCAAATAAAGCTGGTAAGTTCATTGAGCGTATGACTTCAAATAGAAATGCATTAGCTGTTGCTGCCCCTTCAAACCTGAATAAATATTTCAACCCCAAAAGTGGCAGTCTCTCTAGAGTTGACTTAAAAACTGTGTCATTAAATATTTTGAACAAAATTTATATAAATAATGATAGTCTGTGTACTGACCACTTTGCCATAGTTTGCTTCCTAAACGAACCTGCTGAAACCCTATCACATACCTCCAAATATATCAACACTAAAGCAAATTGGCCTATGTTCAAAAATAAGCTAAATGATGAAATTACAAGTTCCACCCAAAATTCATGAATTTCAAACACAACAGCCGACACACAAGCTGAAGTTTTGGCATCTTTACTAATAAATACAGCTAGTCATGCTATCCCCATGACCACACCCAGGAAAACCTTCCCTAAACATATTCCCAAAGCATGGTGAACAAATGAGTGCCAACATAAATGGAGAACAAAAAAGGCAGCTAGGAGAACATTCTTAAAAAAAACCATCACCTACTACACATTTAAAAAAATTACAAGCAGAATCTAATCCAAAAGGACCATAATAAATGCTAAATATAACTACTGGAACAATTTTGAAAATAATCTCTCCAGAGAAACACATGAGCCAATTATACATAAAGTCATAAGCCACATCTATGGGAAAAAACTTCCCCCAACCCACTCCTGTATGAACTTATATATAATAACACCCATTTTTACAATGATAATTAAAAAGCTAGGCTATTTGCCACTCTTTTGTTAATAAGCTAACATCAAATAATTGTAGCAAAATGCCCCCAATTCTTATGAACCCAAGTTACAGACCTCGCCCAGGATCTGAGTATATAACCAGCCCATTTTCAATCCTGGAAATGAACAACGTAATGCATCATATTAGGACCAAGACTAGCGGCAGCTATGACAATACACCCTACATGGATAAAGAATCTCGTCCTTTCCTAAAAACAGGAACTTCTAAATTGTTATAATCATGCTTGGGCTTCATCTATGTTCCCCAATATCTGGAAATGTTCGTCCCTCCTACAAATCCTAAAGAAAAATAAACCCCAACATAACCCTGAGTCTTATAGGCCCATACTGATTACTCCTGTGATGGGAAAAATAATGGAGAAAATGGTCTATTGTCGACGCCTCTGGTCTGTTAAAAAAAATAGTAGGATCCATCATACTCAAACTGGTTTCAGGGAATACCATTCCTCAACAGATGTTTTCATATTGTTAATAAATGCAACAAATGAATCATTCTTAAAAAAATAATGTTCTAGTTGCAGGTTTCCTAGATTTTCTGGAGGCATGTGACAATGTGAACCATCAAATCCTTCTAATTAAGCCTGCGAACATTGGACTACCCCCCAAGCTAGTATCTTTTATAAAATCTTTTATAGAATTGCGAAGTTTCATTGTTTGTGTAGGTTCAGCCTCTTCACCCCAAAAGACGATAACCATAGGCCTATCTCAGGGAGCAGTCCTCAGCTGCCTCCTCTTTGCCCTATATCATTGGGACATGAACCTCCCCCACACGAATCTACAATATGCTGATGATCTGGTACTATGGTCATCTGACAACACCTTTGAGATTGCACAGTCAAAGCTGCAAAAGTCGCTTTTCCAAACTGTTCGTGATGTTAAAAAGGAAATTCAAATTGGTTTTTCTAAGATTGCTGCCAATCGAGGGAAGTATAACAGACGAGAACTGGGTAGGCTATATTTTACTTCTTGTGATCATTCTATACTTTTCCTTTTTGGTATTTCCTCTTTTAAAGAAGAAAGACGTTAAACATATCTGGTCTTTTTACTTCAGATATTGTAAATTCTACTTTTATCTCCCCCCCCCTTGGCATATTAGTGGTAAAATAATTCGTAAGTTTGAAGTTCTCGATGTAACAGCAAAGTTGGCTGTGCTGCAAGGAAGGCTTTTTGATTCATCTTTTTGTCGTTTTTCGCCTCATCATACTTGGGTCCGTCTGCTCAGTTAATTTAATTGTAGTGTATTTTACTTCATTTTTTCTCTTTTTTTTTCCTTGTCTTACTCACAACTATGTGTATGACATGGGTTATAAGTACATTATTATTAATATTAGGGAAATAACTGAGAAAAGCCAGGCAACTAGAACAGACCTAAAAATAAGAACAAGCATAAGTGGATTTAATTGTTTTGGTCCAGAATCAGCATTGCCTAAGGACATTTTTTAGTTTTTCAAAATTCTTGCTTTAGGATTCGCAATAGGAATTAGAGAAAAATATCTCTTTACATTCTTCCTTTCAACCTTCAAGGAAAATTTCATACATCTGAACCTAGCATTAGGTAATTGTTGAGAGTATCTGTCTCTTTTGCAGGGTTTAAGCTACAGGCGGAATTTATAATACCATGACTCGGATCAGTTGTGACTTATCAACCAATATCATTATATCAACAAATCAAATTAGCCAATTATGACTCGGATCAGTTGTGACTTATCAATCAATATCAATATATAAACCAATCAAAAGTTTTGTGTTTTTATGCCAATCTTGTTTGCCAGGACCTGAAGAACCGTAGTAGTGATATTTGTTTTTTTCTTCATTCGAAAACGTCGCAGCATTACTTGAGAATCATATGCAAGCGGTCTAGTTTAAACCTTGTGTGCAAGACGAACGTGGCTGGCTAATTTTCACTACCTATTGCTTTAGATTAGAAGTTTGCTAGAAATTGTACTCGGATCATCAAAATTTAGTGTGGTTTCTAAGAAAACAGGTGGAGTGTTTTGAATATATATATATATATATATATATATATATATATATATATATATATATATATATATATATATATATATATATATATATATATATATATTTATTTATGCCCGCTTACAATGGAGAAATGGAGAAAAAAAAGCGGAGTACAAAATGAAACAAAAAAAAAAGAAGAAAAACATGTTCAACACTAAAAATTAAATACAGGTATTTCATTCACAGAAACAGTTGAGTCAGCGGTGAGTCGTAGAGTTTACTGAGGGATCGTCTTGAGGCTCTCCGTTCTAGATCAATCACCTTGGTTGATGGATCAAGGATTCCATATATGGATGAGATCTCCGTGTTAGAAAATCTTAGTGGAAGTCCCAGCAAAAAGTTTGCAAATCTGTAGTACGTGGTTCGTATTTTTCGACGCTCGGTGAGGGACAACATTTCCCACAAGGGTGATATATACCAGATGGCAGGAGAGACGACGACGTTGAATAGTTTTGACTTAGTAAATCGATTAAATGACCACTTGCATTTGACAGCTTTTCCATATGCTGAGCGGATAGATTTACAGACTGATTCAGCCAACAAGCCTCTAGTTGACCTAGGCGTCTGGCCATACGCGATACCAAGGTAATTTAGGAACTGGGACTGCTGGATTCTGATACCGTCAAGGAAAAGATTGGAATCGGTCGAGTTGGTGCCACTAAAAACGATAAATTCGGTTTTCTCTATGTTGACTCGTAGTCCTATTCTTCTGTATAGGGTCACTAGAAGACGAAGATTCTCTTTTAGACCCCTCAGCGTGCTGCTTAGGAGCAACAAGTCATCTGCATAAGAAATGAAACTTAGATCCAAGCCCTCCATAAAGAAGGTCCCACGAACGAATCTAGTTACAGAGTAAATCGCAGAATTAAAGATGATAGGGCTTAGAGCAGATCCTTGCCGAACTCCTTTGAAGAGCCGAATGGGTTCAGAAAGCTTTTGCTTGCGGTGACCGGCAATTGTTTCCCATCCCAAAGCTAGACGAATATGCGTGTGGGAGTACCAGTCATGGAGAACAAGGACAATGCGGGGGTCGACTCCTGAGTCCAAGAGGCACCACAGTGCCTGCGATTGGACGACAGAATCGAACGCAGCGGAAATGTCGACACTGCAGGCAAAGAGTGGATTTTTAACTAAAGATGTAGACCTCATTATTCTTCTTGTTAGCCAATGGGCGTTTCCACAGCCCAACCCATTTCTGAATCCAAGTTGTTTGTCTCCCATTAGAGCGTGCGACGTAATATGGGGCAACAGTACCTTCTCAAATACTTTGCTGATAACCGATGAAACTGTGATTGGTCTGTAGCTTTTACAAAGCAAGGGATCTCGATTCTTTTTCAAAATATTGGATGTGCGGCAACCATGAAAGTTGGCAGGTGTGAGTCCCTGCTCGATGCTCATTTGGAATAGTAAGGCTAAGTACTCATGTAGACGTTCTCTGCCGTGCTGTAAGTGCCTCGGAGTGATCCCATCGATCCCTGGAGACTTGTTCTTTTTCAATTTTCTCACAATTATCTCAATATGCCATTTGGAAACAATGAAATCAGTGCGGCGGAGTTTTGCGCTGATTAATTGCCTATCTAACTCAGATTTATAAACGGAGTCCAGCTCGTTGGGTGGTGGCGCAAACACGTCCTTGTAATGGTTTACCCAACTTTCATCGGGGATGGGACTTTGCACATCAGCGTCGGCCCTTTTAGATTGGAATCGCTTCCATAAGATGTTTGGGTCACTCCTGCAATCACAAGACAACTTCTCTACTTGCTGGACTTGCATATTCTCGAGAGTACGTTTGATTTCTTTTTTGGAATGTCGAAAGCACTGAAAAACTACTCTAAAGCGGGGTTTGTCGCAGTCCTTCCACAATTCGTACCAGAACTTGGATCTCTTCTTGGCAAACTTGACATTTGGGTTATCCCATCCCTTTTTACGAGTGTTGGGGTACACTTTTACCACTGGAACAGCAGCAGATTCCGCAAGCTTCATCGAATGAACAATTTCGAAGCAAAAGATGTTCAGGGCTAGTCTGTCGCCATTTTGGCCATGAGTAAGCAGGTGGAACGGTACTTTGATTTTAGCAAGAGTTGAGTCAAGAATATCTTTGTACAAGGACTGATTTATCCTTTGCCATTCACTCTTGATAAACCATGATCGCCCGGGGCACCGCTTGTAGGTGGAGAATGGTACCATTAAGCTAATCCCAAGGTGATCGCTACAATTGTGTTCCGAGTCAACAATGGCTTTAATCCCGGTCGGAAGTAGGAAATTTACGAAAAAGTGATCGATATCTGATGTATCCAGGGATGCGCTGTGAACAAACGTGAAGGACCGGGATTTTGGAACCAGGGCCATAGCGTCTGGCAGACACCCTCTTAATATGGTGAAAAAACGATCATCATCTAGAAGCTGACAGTTGAAGTCCCCACAGATAATAATATTTTCTGGCTTCTATTGTTCAGCACAAGCCTTCGTGTAACGCCTTTCTGAGTGAACATCACGATAATCTGTAGGGAGGTATACTGATATGACTATAAAGCCATTTGGACCAGGAACTCTGATCGCAGAAAAATAATCGCATGAATCAATTAGTGTGCATTGCAAATTGGAGTCTGCAATGATCAAGATTCCACCACTCGGCCTTCCAACTGAGCTGCTGCGGATAGCAGGCTGCAAAAAATAGTCCTTTCCTGGAAATCGGTCAAGGATTGCTGAATGATCGGCTGTTACCAAATGTTCCTGAATGCATATCATGCTATGCTTGGTTACTAGATCACTTAAAAGAGACAGCTTGTGTGGAGCGTGCCCGTATAAATTTCTGCTATAAAGCGAGATAGTTGCATTCATTGCTTACGTTTGTTTGAACTAGCCTCTAATTGTCTTTTATAAACCGGGCATTGCGAGCTATAACATGGATGCTTTCCAGAGCAATTAGCACATTTAGTGTCACGGACACATGGATTGTCTTTAGGGTTTTCGTGATCGCCGGAGCACCTGGAACACTTCGCATTGTTAGGGCAATCTCGTTGCAAGTGGTCAAACTTTTGGCATTTAAAACACCTCAGAGGGGCGGCAACATATTTGTCCACCTTGATAAAACAATAACCGACGTAAACGCCATATTTCAGTGCTTTTTCAAGAGCTTCTTTGTCTCTGAATGTTAGCTTGACTGACTTGCTAGTACCATAGCGTTTCGCTTCTTGGATCCCTTCCATAGCAGACTCAATCTCCTCGTTTGTCGTATATTCAGGGACAAATTTAGCCACTGCCAGGAATTTCGGTTTTTGGACTTTAACTACAGCCACGGAATTCGATTTTATGCTATTAGCTATAGCTTCTGCATCATGCTCGGTTCTAACATACAACACCAGCGTATCGCTTCTCGTAACTACCTTCTGTACTTTTCCGGATGCACCATTGGAATCCAGAAATTCTTTCTGCTTTTGGCACGATTTATAGATTTCGGGTGGTGCTTCTTTTACGAGAAGCGGGATACTTAGAGATTCGCAGGGAGTAGGCCACGTTTTAGTGACAAAACTGGCATTGCATCAGTCTAGCCATGCATTCATTTTTTAACCACATTCGTTTAGTTTGCACGTTAATGAGGTAAATACATCGTGAGGTATGGAAGGAGTCTCAGATGGATCATAAATAGTGAATTTGAAAGGGAAATCACCCTTAGCGTCCAATTCCTTCATAGTATGAATCGCATCTTCTACAAAAACAGATGCATTTATTGTGCTTCTACGCTCTTTCAAAATGGTTCCATCTTTATCTAATTGATCTCGTATAAATCTTACGGCTTGTGTGACAGATTCCTTGTCAAAAAATCTCACGGCAGTGCTTACAACCAATTCATGGGAAATACCTTTGAAGTTAAGTGAACGCTGGATGAAATTTAAAAAAGGGCTATATAAATACTTGATTTTTGCCATTTTTTTTCTTCGCTTATTATCTATCCAAATTAAGTCCGATCGTACCCAATGATGTCACAACAATTAACAATCCAAGTCCTTAATCACATCCAAAACCGGTCCAGAAAGTATTCGCAAACATATACGTATCGCCTTTGGCTATTCACTCGTTTCTTGGGTGAATGAATGCTGAATGAACTACACAGAAAGAATGCTGACGAGATACAGCTAACAAAACCTGTGGGAAGTGCGGGTACCCAAATCGCCTTTCCCCAGCAGTTTAAGGATCAATATCCGGCCGGTACCGATACGGCTCTTGTGTTTCTTCCCGCTCTCTTCTGCACAGGCTATCACTAATCAGCTACAAAACAATGAAAATTTGGCTATTAAACTATTTTTATTAGCCAAATAATCCTTTTTCTTTCTTTCCTTTTTCTTTTTCTTTCCCTTCTTTCCTTCCTTTTCTTTCCCTTAAAATTTGAACTGTTGTTGCTACCGTATTAATAATCCAAACAAAGCAATTAGTCCATATCAATAAGTTTACCTTAGATTATAATCCGTAGCAGAAATAATCCTGTGAAATAATCCTCAAGGTCACTGAATATATTATAGCTCAAGGCACTGAATTAGTACAATTTCACAGCTGGTTTTAAAGTTCACTGTGATTTGTGATATGATTTGTGAGAACCTGAAATTCATTCCCCTGTTGCCCTTTTGAAAATTCCAATATCAGAACCTGAGTTGTATAGAGATGTATGTGGGTGACCAAGTTTGATTTCTAGGGATTGCCTTAGACCTTGGCAAAATTAAGGAGCTAATGCCCTTTTTCTTTTTTTATGATCTACCAATTTATTTTACTTCTGCAAGAAGTTTTGCTTTCTGTTAGTAAAATTTAATTATTTAAAGCAGATTTCTGGTCCGTCAGGTTGGGAAATGCTCAAAATTTAGGAACACTGCATGATTTTAACTTAAATTAAACAAAAATGCAGTGAAGCCTTTTTCACTAGATAATTCACCCTACAATCGCCTTAAGTAGCTCAGGGCTACTTCTAAATGTTCAGAAAACGGCAAGATAGAGGAGTTGTTAAACAATTTCAACCACTTGACTAACCAGTTGGCTAAGTAGTTAATGTGATCGACGTCTTTTGTTCTATATCTCGGAGTCTGGTGGAGGAATCTGTTAACGAAGACTGAACTTAACAAAGTTGGTTTGCAGCAAACTACATATTTTTATTTTACCTTCCATTATTTTGCGAACTTCTATCTAAGCAACGTAATTTGCCATTCTATCTCCCTCACATCATAAGTTGCGCTATGGGGCGAAACTTACAGAATTTGAAAGAAAATTCACGAACCAAAAAATTGATAGTTCTGCCTGGTATTGGGAATAGATTTCAAGTCTGGGAGTGAGGATTTCTGTCAGGTTTGCACATGGTCTTTAATAAAAATTCTATGTGTCTGAACTTAAGATGCAAATTCACTATGTGGAAAACCGTGCAGAGGTGATGATACGTTTTTCCATGTAGATTGAACAATTTAATTTTCAAGTTTAAGTCAATGTAGTTCATCGTAGTTAAAATTAGACTTTTCTTTAATGCAGTCGTTCGGGCCGTGACACACCCAAAAATCCATAATGGCTCCATAATGACCACGACTAATATCCTTTTCGCAAAACTAAAGTAATTGTTGAGATGAATATTACTCTCAATTATTGGTCCTTTACTTTCCGACTAAAATAGGTCGCGGTATTTATATAAAATTTCGCTCTGTTGACATTCTCATGACGATATCTTTCTGTCATCTATTGAAATTGAAAAGCACTACATGTAATTTATATGTAGCGTAATGAAAAGCTGGAAATACCTGCAGAACTCATGCAGGGAGCAGACCGCTAGATAGCATGCCTCTCGATTTTCCATGACGTGTTTTCGGGCCGGAGGCAGATTTTCCCAGGTTGAAGTATCTTTGCTAGTAGCATTCTAGTGCTGCTACTTCAGAGTAACAAATATAAACTGTAGTAAGAATGCAAGAATGCCTGAACACGCTCTAAAAGTGGTCACAGGTTTTTTGACGGATTTCACAGGTTTCTTAGCATTTTTTTCACAGGTTTTTGAAAATTCGCAGTGGTAACACTGGCTAAGCCACTAACACAAATTTTTAATTGCATTTCAACTTTTTCAGTTTACCCACAGATATGGAAAACGTGGTATGTTACTCCAATCCCTAAAAAAGATACTGAACCTATTTTTGAAGGTGTGTGGCAAATCACTTTGACCGCCCTTGTTCAACATAATAAACAAAAGTTTTGTAGCAAATTGGCTAAAAGCTGAAGTTGAACCCCTCCTTGATCCTCATCAGTACGGTAACAGAAAGAATACATCAGAATCCCATTATCTTGTCAGTCTTTTACATTTTATTTTTAAGTATGTTGATGAGCCTGGTAAATGGCTATATTTAATAACAATTGATTTTAAAAAGGGTTTCGATTTGATTGATCATAACATTTTAATTTCTAAGCTTTTAATTGATTTTAGAGTGAATCCTGCTGTTGTGAAAATGATTCGGAGTTTTTAATAAATAGGTTCCAAATTTCAAAATATCAGAAGTCTTTCTATGAACCTTAGCCAGTTATTTGTGGCGTACCTCAAGGTAACATTCTAGGTCCTATTCCTTTTCTAGTTATGATCAATGATATTGCTAATGATTGTGAAGACCGCTGGAAATATGTTGACGACCTTACCTTTGGAGAAATTTGTGAAGCAAATGAATGTAGCCAAAGCTCGAATTTTAATTGATAACGTGAAGACTAAAGCTTCCAGTTCAAATATGACAGTAAATAACACTAAATCTTCAATTTCAACTATTTAATTTTTAAATTCTTCTAAATCAAATTTTCTACCAACTATCTCTGATTCTCTTAAACTCAGGAAGATTATTCTCTTGGAGACAGTTATTACCAGTGATTTAAATGGGAAGCAAACACATCTAGTATAGTAAAAAGGGTTAAAGCTGGGTTGCAGATGCTCAAGCTTATGTCGAAACATGGCACCCCTCCAGATCACCTCCTCCGAATATTTACATCTTTTTTTCGCCCAACTAAGGAATATGCAGCTCCTGTATGGCATTTTGGACTGACGGCTGAGCAAAGCGCCAGGCTCGAAAGAGCTCAGAAAAGAGCTTTAATGATAGTATCAAAGCAGGCAGACATGTCGTGTGAAGAGCTGCTGACAAAGTTTAAAATGCAAACTCTCAAAAAAGAAGAGAGAAACTCTGCAGGGATTTCGGAAGAATATCTCTGATCTGCCCAATCCACAAAACCCTTTCACCCCTCAATGGGCGCCGGCAATGGGGGGGGGACTTGGTTCCCCCTGGAAATTTGGGACTATAAAGTAATTATATGGAAACCAAAGGAAGGAGAGCAGAATAGGAAAAACCATGGAAAATGTTTGTTGCCCCATTGTTGGCAGCCTGCCAATAGATTTTGACACATAATAAGGAAAATATTAGTTCTAATTTGTGACTAAGTAACCCCTAACCAGTTTCCCACAAACATTTTTTCTATGTGATTTGGTTGGAGCAAAAAAACAACAAAAAAACAAATTCTTCATAGTAATGAATGGGTAAGTAAACAACGATCTTTGTCAATAACGAAAGTATTAGAGCCTAACTATTGATACCACTCAGTCAAAGAATCAGCTTTTTATGGTGATCCTAAATTTGTATTTGGTTATTAGGGATTTGTGTAGTTATTAATAGGCAGAGACGTTTGTATTATTGTAAAAAACACAAGGAATACAAATTAATAAGGGGCAATTTTGGTAAAAATATGCAGTCCACTTTTGCTTGCGTTGCAAGAGTATCCATGAGCTGATATATGATGGCACTATAATCAGAAATGTTTCCCCTTAATGGAATGCAAAGAATTTCTGCATCCCCCCTTGGAAGGATACGTTTTCTGTGTTTTATTATAATTTTTTTGTTTCTAGGAGTGATTGTATTTATATATTTGTCACTTTGAAAAAGATTTAATTTTTTACAGTATGAAGTATAAAGGTGTCAAATATACTGGCTTTTTGGCATTCAAAATTTGATTAAAAATATTGAATTAATTTTTTTATGATTTTATTAACCTTAGATTTAATGCCTTACCTTGAACAGAATCCTTTGTTAATGTGTTACTTTTTATAAACACTGAGTCTAAAGGCATTAAATATTATGGGGGTTGATAACCAAGTTCAACACTGCTAATACTGTTGAAAAATATCCGTCCAACCCTTTGGAACTTAATTCTGGGAGTTTATATCCTAGTTTTTGTAAGTAGGCTATTGTTTTGTGTGTTTTTTATAGCTACTTACTTTTTCATTTTTAAATACTTTTACTTTAATTTACATACTTCTTCCATTGCCTTTATCAAATTGTCTCTAAGCTTCAAGCTGTCTCTAAGCTGTTTGTCTCTAAGCGTCGTTAAATAAAGAAAATTAAACAATTTTTTTCAACTGAAAGTAAGGAGCAACATTAAAACTAATAATGAACAAAAATTCTTACATACATAAGAGGGGTTCCCCCTCCTCAACACCTCACTTTTAAAGATGCAGTATTTCGACACTTTAAAAAAGCTTCTCAGTGTTCTAATTAAGCGGCCCTTGTATTTTAGGAATCGTTTTTAAAGGATTGGGACAAGATTTAAACTTTAGTGCAAAGAGCAAGATGTTGAAGAGGGGGAAACCCCTCTCACATACGTAGTAATGTCTTTTCATTTTCAGTTGTAATGTTGCTCCTTACTTCCAGTTGGAAAAACTTGTTTTTTTTTATTTCGGACTGTTCTTTAAATAACGCCAAGAAATCTTGCACCACCTCCGCGAATAAATTCCCCTCCCAATAGAAATATCCTCTGGATAATTCAATCCTGGCGAAAATTTACCCCGGACAATTACCCTTAACATGTCCACGCGTAAAATTGAATCGGTAAAGAGGAACCAAGACATATAAAGAAATTTCGTATATGAATTCTCGTAAATTCACCCTGTGTAAAATTTCTTCTGAAAATTTCACCCCCTGGAAAGCATCCTCTCCATTGGATTTCTCCCAGCAGAAAATTCGTTCTCCCCTTCCCACCCGAAAAATATATGCATACTTCCCAATAACAAATAAAACAAAGCGCTATTTTTATAACTTTAGAATTTTCCCTTAGGGGCTGTAGAGGTTCCTTTTATCTCCAAAGACATATTTATTGGGCCTTTCAATTATGCTGAAGAAAAAATCTATTTCAAAATTTTGATCGGACGATTTTGGGAAAAAAGTGACGTGGGAGGGGGCCTAGTTGCCCTCCAATTTTTTGGGTCACTTAAAAAGGGCACAAGAACTTTTCATTTCCATTAAAATGAGCCCTATCCCGATGTTCCTAGCCCCCTGTGTCGATACGATCACCCCTGAAAAAACAAAACAAAAAAAAAACAAATAAACACGCATCCGTGATTTTTTTTCTAGTAAAAGTTACAAAATTCCATATTTTTGCAGATATGAGCTTGAAACATCTAGAGTAGGGTTCTTTGATACGCTGAATTTGATGGTGTGATTTCCATTAAGATTATATGACTTCAAGGGGGTCTTTCCCGCCTTTCCAAAAAATACGACAAATTTTCTCAGGCTCGTAGCTTTTGATGGGTAAGACTAAACTTAACGAAACTAATATATTGGGAATCAACATAATCAGCCAATTCTTTTGATATATTTATTGGTACCAAATTCCGTTTTTTATTGTATGGATGAAAATTCTGGGAGACTTTTGGTCTTCTACATACCTCAAGCCATCACAACCTCTACAATAAGATTTTCTTATCGATAAACACATTACATATATTTTTTAAATACATTGAAGCCTCATGAAGAGTAAGCAGTTTGTCCATGAAAATGTAATTTCATAGGAATCTACCCTACCCCACCTAAACAATGACTAACACCCCCTTCATTACAGCTGATACACAATTACAGATCACCAAATGTAGCATAATTTCATTACAAATAAAGCAAATCAACTTGGTTGCATCCAGTACTACCACCGTATAGCATTACTTCTTTTGCAAATGGGAAGCCTTAAATATAGTTATTGATTCTTTTAAATCAATTAGCTTATCAGGATATTAAATTGATTGCAAATCCGTCCTCTTCGGGGTTGAGTCGTATTTTGGTGCCCTAAACCACCTAAACTGTCACCCAACCGCCAGTGCCATTTTGGCGTCTGCCCCCCCCTCCCCCTGGAAAATTTTCTGCCGGCGGCCTTGCCTCAATCCACAACAAAACGACTCCCTCGCAGGGTTGCAGTGTCTGTTGAGAAACTTCAGCCGGTACGCTGTGCTCATCAGCGGTTAGCAAAAAGTTTTATACCTAGTTTTGTAAATATTTATAACAAAATCAGGAGGATTGATTAGTGTTTTTTTTTAATATTCGCTTTTTAATTTGATTATATAAAAAAACAAGTTTTATTTAACTGAAAGTAAGGAATGACATTAAAACTTAAAAAGAATAGAAACTATTCTGCATATGAAAGGGGCTGTTCCTTCTTTAACGTCTCGCTCTTTACGCTAAAGTTTTTTATTATTTCAAAAAATCAAATTTTGAGAAAGATTAAAATTTCAGCTTAAATAGCGAGGCGTTGAGGAGGGGACAGCCCCTTTCATATACGGAATAATTTCTGTGCGTTTTAAGTTTTAATGTCGCTCCTTACTTTCAGTTTAAAAAACTTGTTTTTTTATTTAATTTCTGATCGTTTTTTAGTTAATGCAGCTTTTATTTGCATAAAAATTTTACTTTTCTTTTGCTAAATGGATGTCTTTACAAATTAAATTACGTAACTAACTTCTATATTCGTATATTTTTCTTCTGGCAAAAAATACAGAGTTGCAGATTTTTGCAGATATGAGCTTGAAACCTTTATAATAGGGTTTTCTGATAAGCTGAATCTGACGGTGTGATTTTCATTAAAATTCTTTCACTTGTAGTGGATGTTTCCCCCCTCTTTAAAAAATTGAGTAAATTTTCTCAGGCTCGTAGCTTTTGATGAGTAATACTAAACTTAATAAAATTTATATATTTAGGATCAGCATTATAAACACATTCTTTTGATACATTTATTGACATCAAAATTCCGTTTTTAAAAGTTTCGATTACTATTGAGCCGTATTGCTTGTTTTTTTATTGTTTTTTTTATTACGTATATGTTATTACGTATATGAAGGGGTTCTCCCCTTAGTAAATACCACGCTCTTTAAGTTAAAATTTAAAAAAAAATTTTTATTAAAAAACACCTTAATCAAAAAGGGCTTTTAATTAGAATAGATAGCTCTTGTGAAAGCAAAAAAAAAAACTGTAGCTTAAAGAGCGAGGTATTGAACTGGGGGAGAACCCCCTAACATACGTTATATTTTCTGTTCGTTTTAAGTTCCAATATTCCTTCTTACATTTCAGTTCAAAAAACTTGTTTTTATATTTAATTTCTGCTCTTTTTTTAAATAAATCTTAGAAATCCGGCGCCCCCTTCATAGAAATATCCCTTACCCCAAAGAAACATCCTCCACGGAACTCTTCTCCAGAGTAGCCCCCTCCTCTAGCCCCCCCCTCCAGAAAAAATCCTTCCTGAAAATGGTTGTATACTTCCCAATAACCAATAAATAATGCTGGCAAGTCCGGCGCCCCCTTCATGGCAATTTCCCTTCCCCCATGAAAACTTCCTTCATGAAAAGATCCTCCAACATAACCACCGACCCACCCGTCCCGCCCACTACCAGAAAAAAACCTCCTGAAAACGTCTGTATACGTCCCAATCACCAAGACTATATGTTAACAGTGGGTAAAGTTCATAACTTTTAGCCCTCCCCCGGGGTGCTTCGGGGGATTAAGTCATCCTAAAAGATATATTCATAATATTTTCGACCATGTTGAACAAAATGACCATCACAAAATTTTGATCGGATGATTTTTGTAAAAATATGATCATGGGAAGGAGCTTAATTGTCCCCCATGTAATTTTACATTTGAAAATGGCACAAAAAAACTTGATCTATATCCCATTAAGTTCTCTAACAATCTTCTAGGTCCCCTTGTTCAATACGATCACCCAGGGGACCACAATACAAATAAACAAACAAACAAACAAATACACGCACATCCGGGATCTTTCTTCTGCCAAAATATGTAAATTTCCACATTTTTCTAGATAAGTGCTTGAAACATCTACAGTAGGGTTCTCCCGTACGCTGAATATGATGGTGTGATTTTCATTAAAGTTCTATAGCTTTTAGGGGGTCTTTCCTCCTTTTTTTGAAAATCAGCCAAATTTTCTCAGGCGCGTAACTTTTGATGGGTAGCACTAAACTTTATAAAAGTTATATATTTGAAATCAGCATTGAAATCTGATTCTTTTGATATATCTATTGGTATCAAAAACCCGTTTTCTAGAGTTTCGGTTACCATTGAGCCAGGTCGCTCCTTACTTACAGTTCGTTACCACGAACTGTTTGACTATACCAAAGAAATTTGGCAATGTCATAAACATTTTGGTGAAGATAAAAGTTTTATATCTATCTATCTATCTATCTATCTATCCAATTTGGCTCAAAGCAATATTGGGATACAAAAAAAACAGAAAAAAAAGAAAAAAGATTACCTGGAACAAAACGGCTCCAGACTTCAAAAAAAGGAAGTAAAGTAAATGGAGTAGCATATAACCAGCATAGCATAATGATCATGATGGCTTGTCCTTTTGACAACTTTCCATCTAGTGGGCGTGCAATTGTTCTGTGCAGTAAAGAATTATATTATAATAACTAAAGTAAAAGTCTTACAAAATCACCGAATTCGGAAGAAACACCTAGTCAACAAATATTTTCTTAGATTTGTCACATGGTTATTGTCATAATGTTTATGAAGACTAATGTTCGTAATTTATTTTCTTTCTTGTTTCTATCAATTATCAGGCTAGCTCAGTCTTTCATTGATCGTTCGATTTTCAGTTCGTTCACTGGGAATGATTTCCAAAATACAATCCAATTTCTTGAACTCCTGTTTTCAAGAATTGAATTGAATTTTCATAGCAAGATCATATGCAAGCAGTACTGATTATTCTATTTAAAATAAAAGGATCTGACACAGCAATCTAATTCTTCTTTATTGCAAATTTGCAACTACTTAGGGTTTAATTAAAGCCCTTGTGCATGACCCAGACATAGGTAAATTGTTCATAAAAACCAAACGAATTTTTTTTTTTAGAACTCGTAGTTGATTAAAACTTACATATAATAATCTCCATGGTTTTTAATCTTCTTCTCTTTTCTAAAGTTTCTATAGCAATTCACGATATCATACGGATTGTCAAAGAAAAGCAAAGTGCCATTTTAAAACTTAAGGCAACCAAAATAAAGTTCTGTATTAATTAAGACACATATGGACCAGAATTTACGACCAAAGAAGAAATGAAACCAAAAACGTACATATATTAAAAAAAATCATATTAAACATAAAGATAATGTATACCGACATAGATGAATAAATAAATTCTAAAACGAGTTCATATTAAAATGAAAGCTCGAGTCAAACTTAAAACGAACAAAAATTACTGCAAACAGGAGCTTGACTGCTTTTCCCACTCTGCTAACCGTAAACCTTCTAAAGCCTATCGTATCATTACATTTCATTGAAAACCGTGTGCATTTTGAACAGCGTGCCTTAAATTTTCAGAGCATCGACGAAAAAACATTGCTTCAATAATCAAGATGACTGCAAATTTAACTTGCCTACTTGCTTCTACTGGTGATCCAGCAGAGAGAGACATATGAATCTTCACCTCAAGTCCGAATTGTCATGTGCAAGTGTCACTGCTTCTTGGGGAACAGTATCAATCAGGGAGAGGTATTGGTGAGGCTGTCTCTCCATCTGAGCCGGGATCTTCCGCACGGCACCTTCAGCCATGCGCAGAGGGGTCAAACTTGAACAAAATGCTGGTGGGTTTCTGCTGGCATGTGGACTAAATGGCCCAACCCCCTAAGGCCTCGTTTGGCAAGCTGGCAATAGTTGAGAGTCTGATTTGTTAATGCTAGTACTCTGGTATTTGAGAAAATGTCGTACCACCTGGTCGCTTCGATGCGTCTCAAGATTTGTTTGGGATACATCTATGGCATCAGGAACATAAGCAGAACCGTAGAACTAGGTCTCAGAGCCAGGTTCTCAGCTTCTGAGAACCAGGTATCAAAACTACAGATTTGTACTTCTGGTCAAATCAGCCAAAGGGATCCACACTTGATGGCATAATTTCCAAAATCCTTCCAAATCTAATAAAAAACATAAGTTCCAAATCTTTCAACTACGTGGAACATAATGGCTATCTCAAAATTTCGACTGCATGTGTTTGAGGAAATGATGGGCAGGGAAGGGGTGCCCTGCAATCACTTTTGACTATTGAAAAGGGCAATACCCATTCCAATTTCCAATCGATTGGACCCTTTTCGAAGTTTCTACGACAACTCCTTCGATACGAAGTGCCCTGGTCTAAAAAAAAAGAAAGAAAGAAAGAAACCAAAAATAATACATTGTGCCAACATCGTTCTTTATTTAGGCAGTGCTATTGCACTGCCTTAGTGTTTTTGGAGACTCAGGATCAAACATGCCACTTTTCCCCAAAACCAACCTAGTATATAAGCAATGGACAACTTTTAAAACTTACACCATTTATCCCAGGTTATGTGGGGGTTGCGTCATCCCCGAAGGTATAGTTATTAGATTTTATCAACTAGTTTCAACAAGATGGCTATTCCACAATTTTGATCAGATACCTTTGGAGGGTGGGAGATAAAAATAGGACAGGAGGGGACTATTTGCCCTTCGACCACTTTTTTCATCTTTCCCCACATGCTTTGAACGTTTAAAAATAGTACTCTCAGCTGTTCTTATGATATTACAGACACGCCTTTTTGATAAACAGGATACACATACTACCTTTAGATTTAGCTTAACATGCCCCTCAACATTCCCAGTAGTGGATCCAGGGGGAGGATGGGGGGAGGCGCTCCCCCTGGCTAGAGCAAAAAGTGCTATTATGAAATTTCTGTGACTTGATTTCTGTGAAACGCTTGGATCAACGCATGTTTGAAAAGGGTTGGACGACACTTGATCTGTCTGCCCTAAGCCTTTAGGGAATTATCCAGAGTTTGGTGTTACCCGAGTTTACAAGACATTTTGTAGCTTGTCATCTCGAAAATCGTTGAAGCTTCAAAAAGTGTGCATGTCAAAACCTGTTTCTTTTTCAGTAACAAAGGAATTTCTTGAAATGACTGCAATAACAGACGCGCCTGGTTAGTGGTGGTTTTAGAATGGTTCAAACAGTATACAATGTTTGGATAATATAAACCAGTTATGATGTCGAAGCGAAGACAGCAGTCAGCTATAGACAACTTTTTAGGTTTGAAAGCTAGGCGATTGGACTATGTACGTCCAACTGAAGATAGAAATAATGAGAACTTCAGTGTTGATTACTTGATAGTGATTCCAACCCTGTGACGAATGGTGAAACTATGGGTGATTCGCTAGCATTAATTGAAGTGTGTAGCCCCAAGACTAACGCAAACATTAAAAATGTAAGCAATTTCTGCCAAAATGATATCGGAAACTATATCGATAGAATTGAAAAACTAGATAATTACACGATACCAGTTGCTTTAGAACTCGTAAATTCTGTCATCTAACTACAGCTTCCCCTATTCAGTTCACAAGAAGCACGGCAGAGACGAATAGAGATTTTTCAATCGTACTCACTTGGAAGAATTCCATTGGCTAGTACTCTCAAATAAGATGAAAGGCTTATTCTGTAAATATTGCGTTTTGTTTAACGTCCAAGCGGTGGGAGGCTCTGATCAATTGCAAAAGTTGGTAAAGAAGCCCCTCGTGACTTTGCTAAGCTAACTGGAAAAGACAGCGACCTGGTGTCTCATGAAAATAATCAGTACCACCGTGATTCAGTTGACGCAGGCAAACATTTCCTTCTAAAATATAATAACCCTAAAACCAGCATTTTAAGCTTTGTAAATGAACAACGCAGTCAACAAGTACAGGAAAACAGAACGAGATTGAAGCCAAATGTAGAATAAATCATTTTCTTGGGTCGACAGAACATTGCTCTTTGTGGCCATAGAGACGGTGGGGGGGATTGTATCCCTGGAGGCATAGTTACAAGACCTTTTGTTTTGGGTTTCATTTATTTATTGATACTGATTTGTGGTAGTTGTATGCTTGGTAGATTATTTGATTCTATTTTTGTTCATTTTTGGTTTAATGGAGTTCTTAGCTTTTTTTGAAAAACTTATTTCGCGCAAAAAGTTTTTTTTTGATTAATTTCTGTTCGTTTTATATTGACATAGTCTTTTTCATGGAGAAACACTGAGCCTCTTCTGAAGTTAAACAACCATCCCTTCCATAAAAACCTTTAATACCCCCTGGGTATTTCTTACAACCCTTGCCCCTAATCTCCGGGGTTTGTTTCAACCCCAAAAGCCTTGTTATATGCTATTTAGAATATTTTGAATGGAATGGCTATCTCAAAATTTCTATTAGACGCATTGCAGGACAATATGACGTGTGTGTACGGGGAGAGTGTACCTGCCCTCTGGTCACTTTGACTCTTAAAAAGAGCACTAGAGCGTCTGATTACCTATCCAAAAAGCTCCCTTTGAAGCTTATATGACCACACTTTCTATAAAAAACCCTACATGTCCCCAGGGCATAACTTACAACCCTTGCCCTGAGGGCTGCGGAGATTTGCTATCCTCAAAGACATAATTTCCAGACCTTTCTGACAGGCTTAACAAAATGGCTATATCAAAATTTTGATTGGAAGTGTTTGGGGAAATGATAGGCGCAGAGGGAGACATTTGCCATCTGATGACTTCCGACTAATAAAAAACGGCAGTAGTCTTCTCAATATCCAATCGAATGAACCCTTTTTGAAGCTACTACGACAAAACTTTCTATAAAAACATTATATGCCCCAAGGGCATAACTTACGACCCTTGTCCTGAGGGCTATGGGGGGAGGGTTTTCATCCTCAAAGACATATTTTCCAGACCTTTCAACTACGTTGAACAAACTGGCCATATCAAAATGTTGATCGAAAATGTTTGGGGGAATGATGGGCGTAAGGTGGGGGGGGGATTTACCTCCGATTACTTTCGACTATTAAAAAGGGCAATAGCAGTATAGTCCAAGGTACTATTTTGCTTACGCCCCCGTACCAAACAGGTTTTTCTGGTAGGTAAACAGGTCATTACACTCTTTGCCAAGAGGAACGAGTATAACTTGATTGGTGATTAGGATTTGAATAAAAGGAATAGTTTTCTTTACAATTCATATTAGTAAGAGAATTGAATTCAAAGAGAATAGTTTTTATATGCAAGGATATTAGTGGAGAAAAAAAAATGAGTGGTGCATTTACATTATTGGAGATTAATGATGGAACTGACAGCAGCAGCAGCAACGATATACGAGTACCTAATGTAGCTGTTGAAATAACTGCTGGCTGTAGACTATGTCTTGAATGGGACACTATGTATGCGAGATACGTGATATCATTAAACAAATTTAAGCAGGAGGAGCAGCTGTGTTTTGCTGGAAAAGTAAATATTCTCCATATAAATAAACTTCGGTCAGCATTAGATGTCCTATCGAAATATATTGATGAGAACAAAATGCATCAGTGAATATTATTATTGTAACTATGATCAATAAAAATGTTTCTAAATCAAATGGTATTTTTTCTTTCTATAGTAGCCTAGCGTATATTTTCTAGAGTATAAAAAAGAAATTCTGTTTAGTCTGAAGTTGATTGTGAGAGAGTTAGGACTCTAAAAAATTGATAGATTTGAGAAAGATTGAATCATGAGGAATCTAGTTCTTGTGAAAAAACGTTTATTTCTAGACGATGATTTTCTAGAGTTGTCTATTCAAAGGAAGATATTTTCTCGAGGAATGCTTGTCGATATAATGAAAACCGATTCTCCATTATTAGAGTATTGTATGAAGCTTCTACATTGTGATCCAAATTCATTTACACAATTTATTTATATATTGATCACTAAACGGCAAAATGATATTGTGGATATGCTTTTAAACATTAGTTTTTAGAAATTTAGGACTTTTTTTCATAAGAAAGATGGTGCTCAAGGATGATTTACTCCTCTCTCTCTCCCTCAGACAATTTTTTTTTGTTGCTAGTTCAGTTTCATTGTGGTAGTGAGAGTGTCAACACATGACAAAATGTTCCATACATGTCCGTTATGTATGTACACACAGGGCAGCTTGTCATCATGTGAGAATTACACAATGATTGAGGAGTATGATGAAAAGTGTAGATTATGCAACCCGTGTAAATTGTATATAGGATATGCTCTACAAATTAAAGGTTGTAGTTCCTGTCTTGAAGAGATGTGTGACTCTCATCTTAGAGGATACCTATGCTCTAATTGCCACTATGATAAATTTAATTAGTGGGAGAATACATATCCCGGTATGATTGGAAAGAATCCTAACCATGATTTTAGTTTACTGGTACAAGATTGGTATCGTCGTGGTTTTAGATTGTTCTGGGAGGAGGAACCGGGTCAACGATTCAACTGTTGGAACAACAAAAGAATATGGTTTCTACGTCATCGTTGTGAAGACACTGGGTGTTATGATTATAAGCCCACTGATTTTTATTTGGCTGTGACTGAATGTGATTCGACTCTTGATGACTCTGTTTGTTAAATTGCTTCAAATAAGCAAATTGAAACATGTTAATTCTATAGAATGAATGCGAATAGTATCATTTACTATACAAAGAGATATGACAAGAGTGAAGTCACACTCTACTGTAGAAAATGTGACCCTGACATTGCACTACATCAGGATCAGTACACTGTGAATTCAGATAATCTACCTGCACTAATTGTTGTCAACAAAGACCTAGTAGTAGTGGATGAAATCTAAAGAGTAGAGAAGTCGTTTTATCATGTATATAATTTCTTTTATTAATAAACAATTTCACATACATCTTTAGAACATTTTATTCTCAGGGCACTAAAATCAATATTAAATACACTTTTAAGTATATTCTCCACTAGAAAGTCGTTCAATCGAGGTACGTCAACGTAGATGTTGAGAAACTGCTTGTAGGTGTAACCACGACATCTGAACATGAAAAAGAGTAGTGCATGAAAGCCACATGTCTTAGTCGTTAAATCCTGTACTCTTCGTTGGTTTTGAATAATGGTTTTCCCCCTGCTTTCAATAAAGTTGCTGATGTATGGAGCGTAGAATTTATACGATAGGCAAAGAGGATCAAAAAATTCAATAATCTTTGCTGTTTGAAAGATGCATAGCCAATGACCGGTCTTCAAAGTCGATGGACTGCTATTAACAATGAGTAGGGTATTGTTAACACTTGGAATTTTTTCAATGAAGTCCGAAGGTATGCACTAGGACTTGTATTGGGACATGTAAGGATCAATACTAAACATATTGATTATTTGGTTTGTGTTCATTGTGCTAGGTCTAGTAGAACTCTGTCGTCGGGCGTGATTTCCCAATAGGTTTAAAATTGACTTAATGATACTAGTATGATACTCTCGGTCAGAGTATTGGTAAATATACAATCTAAAATTACATTCCCTGTTCGTACTATGGTCATATCCTGCATGCCTGACAAATCCAAAACAATAGCCCCATGATTTTTTGAAAACATTGAATCGGTTATTCCATTTTCAAATAATTGGGAGTCATGATCTAGGGATTGCATGGTCAACTTGTACAGAGTTCAATAGAATTTTTGGTCAAATGATAGAGTGTACAGTGGAATACCATTCACTTTGCACACAAGACTAGATAGACCAAAAAAATTGAAATCATGGGGGGATTCAGTCCAGGATCCAACGGCACTGCCACTCTTCACAAACGCCAATGCCAATTTTGATGTGATTTCTCCATTGATAAATGAAGAATCGCTATAGCTACTAGAGCCGGTGGCAATGTGACGTTGATTGGTGATACTATAGGGGACAAGAAGTTTAATTTTGTTACCATTGGCTCTTAGCTTCTCCACTGCCAATGCAACAGAGCTCATAGATTGTTGTTTTCGGACGTGGAGAATTGCCGATGTGATAATGACATTTGCATAGGGTGCTGCAGGAAGTGTTTTTCTCAAAATGAAATTTGATGGGGCCATCTGTAACTTTATGTCAATCTTGACATTGGGGGGTAGCCATTGGGATATATTGAATATCTCATGATTTAATTTTCCAACTAGATGATATTCCTGGGTGACTGCAGTAGTCAACTCACCGTCAGTATCAACACCTGTTCGATATTCATCGCCCAATGATTGTCCTCTCAACTCCTTGTAAGCCTTTGGCGTCATCATCATAAATTGTATGTAGCTTGTGGATAAATTATTGCTAGTGCTCACCAATGTTCCATTAATAAATACATTAATTTGCTTGAATAGGTTGTGTAGAAAACAGTTTTCAGAGGAGAAAACATCGCTGTAATTTGGCGGTGCGGTATATTACTTTTTCGCCTTCATAGCGCCGAAATAACTGGATTTTGTTGAAAAATCAATGAACTTTTCTCCATTAGAAAATATTTAAACTTTTTTCTTCCCCAAGATGGGCGGTGGGGGATACACTTCCTATTTGTAACTCTGTCAGTTAACAATATGAACTGAATTAGGTGATCCAATAGAAATTTAAAAAGGCTTAGCTGTGATTACATGTCATTTTCGACCCATTGTCAACGACAACGACGGTACAATAACCTAAAAAATGAACAATAGAAGAATTCCATTTGTCTGTCCTAATATTGACTGTTATGTTGGTGCTTTGAGTCCACGTCAAATAGGCAATGGATTTGACTACTACAAGGGGCGTACTACAATGTCTGGCTACGGTCTTGGTAGCTGGTTTGCTAGGCTATTTCGTTCTGCACTACCCCTTGCCAGAAAATATCTCGTACTTTCTGCATAAAATTTTGCTGTCTCCACACGACAGGACTGGGGGTCGGCCAAAAATTTAAAGAAGAGTATTGTGGAAAATATATGATCCTCAGCCTAAACCGTTGGTGAGCGATTAAATACTCGACAAATTGGGAGGGGGTTGAAAAGGATGCGTTCGTGTCATTAAATCATGAGTCTTTTGCCAGTCAGGAGTCAAAGGACACCAAAAGGGATTGTGATGCAAAAAAAAAGAAAGGCTAATAAGCAGCAGCAGAAGAAGAAAAATAAAAAGGTTGTGAGATAATAGACTTAGTTCGTCTCTTAAAATTATTTATGTACCCTAAGGGGAATCATATCCATCGATCAGATCTTCATTTAATTTATGTAATGATGAGAAAATTAATGTAAGTGTCAAATATTGCTCCCATGAACAATTTCACCCTCAACACCCCCTCTCGGAACATATACACTTTCCAATATTTTCCAATGAAGACTATTTCATTGATTTGTCGTCAACATTTATTTATTTAATTGTTGTGGTGAAGAAAAAGTCAGATAATGCAACTCCGAATGCCGGTGATGGTCTCTCCTAAGAAAACTATATTCTACACAACCTATTCAAACAAATTAATGTATTTATTAATGGAACATTGGTGAGCACTAGCAATAATTTATCCAACTATGCGAGCTATATACAATTTATGATGATGACGCCAAATGCTTAAACGGAGTTGAGAGGACAATCATTAGGCTATGAATATCGAACAGGTGTTGATACTGACGGTGAGTTGACTACTTCAGTCACCCATGAATATCATCTAGTTGTAAAATTAAATCATGAGATATTCAATATATCCCAATGGCTACCCCCCAATGTCAAGATTTACATAAAGCTACAGATGGCACCATCGAATTTAATTGTGAGAAAAACACTTCATGCAGCACCCGATGCAAACGTCATTATCACATCGGCAATTCTCCACGTCCGAAAAAAAAAGGTTAGGAGCTCTGTTGCATTGGCAGTGGAGAAGCTAAGAGCCAATGGTAACAACATTAAACTTCTTGTCCCCCATACGATCACCAATCAACGTCACATTGCCACCAGCTCTCGTAGCTAAAGCGATTCAACATTTATCAATGGAGAAATCCCATCAAAATTGGCTTGGCCTTTGTGAAGAGTGGCAGTGCCGTTGGATCCTGGACTGAATCCCCCCATAATTTTAATTTTTTTGGTCTATCTAGTCGTGTGTGCAAAGTGAATGGTATTCCACTGTACACTCTATCATTTGACAAAAAATCCTAGAAAACTCTGTACAAGTTGACCATGCAATACCTAGATCATGACTCTCAACTATTTGAAAATGGAATAACCGATTCAATGTTTTCAAAAAATCATGGGGTTATTGTTTTGGATTTGTCAGGCATGCAAGATATGACCATAGTACGAACATAGACTGTACGCTTAGAGTGTACATTTGCCAATATTCTGACTGAGAGTATCATTTTAATATCACTGAGTCAATTTGAAACATAATTGGAAATCACGCCCGACGGCATTGTTCTACTAGACTTAGCACCGTGTACAAAAGCCACATAATCAACGCATTTGGTATGGGTCCATGCATGTCCCAGTACAAGTCTTATTGCATACCCTCGGACTTCATTGAAAAAATTCCAAGTGTTAACAATACCCTAATCATTGTTAATAGCAGTCCATCGACTTTGACGACCGGTCATTGGCTATGCATCTTTCAAACAGCAAAGAATATTGAATTTTTTTATCCTCTTGGTCTATCGTATAAATTCTACATACCATGCATCAGCAAATTTATTGAAAGCAGAGGAAAAACCATTATTCAAAATCAACGAAGAGTACAGGATTTAACGACTAAGGCATGTGGCTTTCAGGCACTACTATTTTTCATGTTCAGGTGTCGTGGTGACACCTACAAGCAGTTTCTCGACATCTACGTTGACTTACCTCGATTGAATGACTTTCTAGTGGATAATATACTTACAAGTGTATTTAATATTGATTTTAGTGCCCTGAGAATAAAATGTTCTAAAGATGTATGTGAAATTGTTTATTAATAAAAAAAATTATATACATGATAAAACGACTTCTCTACTCTTTAGATTTCATCCACTACTAGGTATTTGTCGACAACAACTAGTGCAGGTAGATTATCTGAATTCACAGTGTACTGACCCTGATGTAGTGCAATGTCAGGGTCACATTTTCTACAGTAGAGTGTGACTTCACTCTTGTCATATCTCTTTGTATAGTCAATGATACTATTCGCATTCATTCTATAGAATTCACATGTTTCAATTTGCTTATTTGAAGCAATTTCACAAACAGTGTCCTCAAGTGTCGAATCACATTCCGTCACAGCCAAATAAAAATCAGTGGGCTTATAATCATAACACCCAGTGTCTTCACAACGATGACGTAGAAACCATATTCTTTTGTTTTTCCAACAGTTGAATCGTTGACCCGGTTCCTCCTCCCAGAACAATCTAAAACCACGACGATACCAATCTCGTACCAGTAAACTAAAATCATGGTTAGGATTCTTTCCAATCATACCGGGATATGTACTCTCCCACTGATTAAATTTATCATAATGACAATTGGAGCATAGGTGACCTCTAGGATGAGAGTCACACACCTCTTCAAGACAGGAACTACAACCTTTAATTTGTACAGCATATCCTCTATGCAATTTACACGGGTTGCATAATCTACACTTTTCATCATACTCCTCAATCATTGTGCAATTCTCAAAGTATGACCAGCTGCCCAGTGAGTACATACATAACGGACATGTATGGAACATTTTGTCATGTGTTGACACTCTCACTACCACAATGAAACTGAGCTAGCAACAAAAAAAATTGTCTGAGAGAGAGAGAGAGGAGTAAATCATCCTTGAGCACCATCTTTCTTATGAAAAAAAGTCCTAAATTTCTAAAAAATAATGTTTAAAATCATATACACAATATCATTTTGTCGTGTCGTGATCAATATATCAATAAATTGTGTAAATGCATTTGGACCACGATGTAGAAGCTTCATACAATAGTTTAATGATGGAGAATCAGTTTTCATTATATCGACAAGCATTACTCGATAAAATATTTTCCTTTGAATAGACAACTCTGGAAAATCATCGTCTAGAAATAAACGTTTTTTCATAAGAACTAGATTCCTCTTGATTCGATCTTTCTCGAATCTATCCATTTTTTAGAGTCCTAACTCTCTCACGATCAACTTCAGACTAAACAGAATTTCTTTTTTCTACTCTAGAAAATATACGCTAGTCTACTATAGAAAGAAAAAATACCATAGATTTAGAAACATTTTTATTGATAATAATTACAATAATAATATTCACTGATGCATTTTGTTCTCATCAATATATTTCGATAGGACATCTAATGCTGATCGAAGTTTATTTATATGGAGAATATTTACTTTTTCAGCAAAACACAGCTGCTCCTCCTGCTTAAATTTGCTTAATGATATCACGTATCTAGCATACATAGTGTCCCATTCAAGACATAGTCTACAGCCAGCAGTTATTTCCACAGCTACATTAGGTACTCGTATATCATTGCTGCTGCTGCTGTCGATTCCATCATTAATCTCCAATAGTGTAAATGCACCACTCATTTTTTTTTCTCCACTAATATACTCGCAAATAAAAACTATTATCTTTGAATCCAATTCTATTAATAATATGATTTGTAATGAAAACTATTCCTTTTATTCAAATCCTAATCACCAATCAAGTTATACTCGTTCCTCTTGGCAAAGAGTGTAATGACCTGTTTACCTACCAGAAAAACCTGTTTGGTACGGGGGCGTAAGCAAAATAGTACCTTGGACTATACTAATAGCCCTCTCAATTTCTGGTCGAAAGAGCCCTTTTTTAAGTTTCTATGAAAACACTTTCTGGAAGACATTATATGCCCCCAGGGTATCAATAACAACCTTAGCTCTGGGAGCTGTGGAGGGTTGTTCGAACCGAACCTGCAATTTTCTGACCCTTCAACTACGTTCAACGAATTTGCTATATCAAAATGTTGATCGGAAGTTTTTGGGGAAATGATGGGTATGGGGGGGCATTCGCCCTCCGATCACTTTTGACTATTAATAAGAGCAATAGCTCTCTCAATTCCCAATTGAATGAGTCCTTTTTGAAGTTTCTTCGACAACGCCGGAAAAGACCGGAAAAGCCGGAAAATTTCCAGAACTTTCAACTACGCTGAACATAATATCTATCTCAAAATTTTGATTGGATGTGTTTGGGGAATGGCGGGCTTGAGAGGGGCGTTAGTTGCCCTCCAATCACTTTTGACTATTAAATAGGTAACTAACGCTTTCAATTTCCAATCGAATGAGCCCTTTCTGAGTTTCTACAACAACACTTTCTATAAAACCTTATATGCCCCCAGGGCATAACTTACAACCCTAGCGCTGAGGGCTGTGGGGGAAGTGTCATCCTCAAAGACTAATTCCCGGACTTTTCAACTACGTTGAACAAAATGGCTATTTCAAAATTTTTATTGGATGTTTTTCAGGAAAGGGTGGGCGTAGGAGGGGTGTCAGTTTTCCTCCAATCACTTTCGATTATCAAAAAGGGCACTACCCCTTCGAAGTTTCGAAGTTTTCGAAGTTTCTATTACAACGCTCTCTATAAAAAACCTTATATACCCGCAGGGCATAACTTACAACTCTTGCCCTGAGGGGTGTGGGGGGGGTATCATCCTCAAAGACATAATATCCAGAACTTTCAACTACGTTAAAAAAAAATGCCTATCTCAAAATTTTGATTGGATGTGTTTGGGAATATGGTGGGTGTGAGAGGGGGGTGGGGTAGTTGCCCTCCAATCAGTTTCGACTAGCCATTAAAAAAAGGCACTAGCCCTTTCAATTTCCAATTGAAAGAGCCTTTTTTGAAGTTTTTACGGAAACATTTTCTATAAAAAACCTTATATGCCCCCAGGGCATCCTCAAAAACCTAATTTCCAGAACTTTCATCTACGTGGCTATCTCAAAATGGCTATCTCAAAATTTTGACTGGATGTGAGCGGCGAAGTGGTGGGCTTGAAAGGTGAGTTAGTTTGCCCTTCAATCACTTTCGACTATCAAAAAGGACAGTAGCCCTTTGCATTTCTTATCGAAAGAAGCCCTTTTTGAAGTCTCTACGAAAACGCTTTCTATAAAAACCTTATATGCCCCCAGGTAATATCTTACAGTCCTGAGGGCTTTGGGGGGTTTGTCTTCCTCAAAATATTCCAGAACTTTCCACTACGTTGAAGAAAAGGCCTATCTCAAAATGTGTTTGGGGAAATGGTGGGCGTAAGAGGGGGGTTAGTTGCTCTCCAATCCCTTTCGATTATTAAAAGGGCACTAGCCCTTTCAATTTCCAATCAAATTAGCTTTTTTTGAAGTTTCTACGACAACACTTTCCATAAGAACCTTATATGCCCCCAGGGTATAACTTTCAACCTTGCCCTGAGGGGGTTATCATCCTAAAAGACCTAATTTCTAGAATTTTTAACTACGGTGAACAAAATGAATATCTCAAAATTTTGATTGCATGTGTTTGGGGAAATAGTGGGCGTGGGAGGGGGGGGGGGTAGTTGCCCTCCAACTACCTTCAACTATTAAAGAGGGCCCTAGTCCTTTCAATTTCGAATTGAGTGAGCCCTTTTTGAAGTTTTACGACAGCGCTTTATATAAAAACCTTATATACCCCCAGGGCATAACTTACAAACCTTGCCCTGAGGGCAGGGTGTCCCGAGGCTCATTTTACTGGAGGGGCAATCTTCGTAAATTTGACCGAATTTTACTGAATACCAAGAAATTTAGGGGGTGGCGCGTCCCTCCCCACCCTCCCCTTCAGGACGCCCCTGCCCGAGGGCTGTAGGGGGAGTTTCATCCTCAAAGACATAATTTCCGGACCTTTCAACTACGTTGAACAAAATTTATATCTCAAAATTTTGATTGGATGTGTTTAGGGAAATGGTGGGTGTGAGACGGGGTTTAGTTGCCCTCCAATCATTTTCAACTATTAAAAAGACCACTAGCCCTTTAAATTTCCAATCGAATGAGCCCTTTTTGCAGTTTTTACGAAAACACTTTCTATAAAAACCTTATAGGCCCCCAGGGCATAACTTACAACCCTTGCCCTGAGGGCTGTGGGGGGGGGTGTCATCCTCAAAGACCTAATTTCCAGAAATTTCAACTACGTTGAACAAAATAGCTATCTCAAAATTTTGATTGTATGTGTTTGGGGAAATGATGGGCGTGAGAGGGGGGTTAGTTGCCCTCCAATCACTTTTGACTATTAAAAAGGGCAACAGCCCTTTCAATTTCCAATCAAATGAGCCCTTCTTCAAGCTTCTACGACAAAACTTTATATAAAAACCTTATATACCCCGAGGGCATAACTTATAACCCTTACTCCGAAGACTCTGGGGGGAGTGTCCTGCTCAAAGATATGCTTTCCAGAACTTTCAACTGTGTTGAAAAAAATGGTTATCTCAAAATTTTGATTGGATATGTTTGGAGAAATAATGGGCGTGGAAGGGGTGTTATTTGCCTTCCAATCGCTTTCGACTATTAAAAAGGGCTCTAGCCATTCCAATTTCCAATCGAATGAGCCCTTTTCGGAGCTTCTACGACAACACCTTCGATACGAAGTGCCCTGGTCTGGAAAAAAATACATTGTGCCCACATCGTTCTTTACTTAGGCAGCGCTATTGCGCTGCCTATGATAAATCCTGCATGTAAACAATGAGAAAACCGCATAATTTACAATCCATGCCCCGGGGCTATGGGGGCATGACATTCCTGGAATTATATCTATTAGACCTTTTGACTAGTTTGAACAAAATGACAACTACAAAACTTTGATCAGTGTTGAGAAGATGAGCACAAAAAAGACCAAGGAGGGGAAGGCTGGTAGCCCTAGAATCTCTCTCCGACGTCTCTTCAACATACCTTGAAAATTTCAGCTTGATACCCTAGTCGTGCTGTAGATTTTGCTGACATTTCCTTTTCATAACCAGCAAGCACATAGTGTTTTGGTTATGTTCGGTTTCCCATTCAATATGTCCTTAAAGTTACATCTTAATATCCTAATCCTTTTTGGAGACCCATGGTCAAACATGCCTTCTTTTCCAATAAAAATCCTATGTTAACTATGGGCAAATTGCATAGCTTATAGCCATTGCCGGAGGCTGGGAGGTGTGTCACCCCTGGAGGCATAGTTATTTGACCTTTTGAACTATTTTAAACAAAATGGCTATCTCAAAACTTTGACCTGATGAATGTGAGGAAAATGGCAGGGGAGGGGGGGGGGCTGGTTGCCCTTTGGTCACTTTTGGCTCTTAACAAGGGCACTAAGATTTTCCATTTCTAATCTAAATTTATATGACCAATGTTTACAATGGGCAACTAGCACAACTTATAGTCCTTGCCCCTGGAGGGGGGGGGGGTAATCAATTCCGGGACCATAGTTATTTGACCCACAGACTGTTTTGAACAGAATGACTATCTCAAAATTTTAATCGAAAGCATTTGGTGAAAAAGGAAGGGGGGGGGGCCTCGTTTCCCTCCGATAAATCTTGACTTTTAAGAAGGGTACTAATACTTTCGATTATAAATCGAATGAGCCTTCTTTGAAGATTTTACGACCACCCCTTCCATAAAAAGCCTTCTATGTTAAAAATAAACAAGTTGCATAGCTTACAGTCCTTGCTCTGGGGGCTGGGGGAGGGGGTTCAATCCTGCACGCATAGTTATTTGACCTTTAAACTATTTTGAACAAAATAGCTATCTAAAAATTTTGACTGGGTCTATTTTGGGAAAAGGGCGTGGAGGGGGCTATTTGCCCTCCGATCACTTTTGAATCTTAAAAAAGGCACTAGAACTTCTGATTTCCAATCGAAAGAACCCCCTCCAAAGTTTATACGACCACCCCTTCAATATGAGGTGCCTCTGGGAAAAAAATAATAAAACATTGAAGCCATGTCATTTACTCTAGGCAACGCTATAGCATTGCCTCTGATAAAACAAACGGTGGGAATTACGACATAATATTCATACTTAACCAAAATTCCTCAAAGAGACTGAACTTCTGAAAAAAAGAGCCCACTTAGTTTTTATTCAATATTTGATTTTGCGCTGTAAGATCATTAGCTAAATAAGATTTGATTTTGCGCAATTAAGAATATTAGCTAAACTGAAGCAACAGGCTAATATTTTATTTAAACACCAAAAAAGGGAAAAAGAATGACTTGTAGAACGTCTTATTTCAGACTCTGACAACCTTTGAAAAGTCTGCTTTGAAATCTCATTGCTGTTGAAATCTCATTGCTACTTAAGGAATGTTGATTTCATTTTGCTTGTGGTTTGAATCTTAATTTTGTACATAGTTATTAAAATTCTAAGCTATTCGGGAAAATTTTCAAGCTTTGTTAGTCATGTACTTCTGAGACTTCTGATTTTCTATCTTTTAACTTTTGCTAAATTATATATATTTTTTTCTGTGTTAATTATTTTATATGGCAACACTGTTTAACTTTACTCTCCTGGCATGAGCTAAAGACACTAAGCTTTCCAAATAGTCGTGTATGAAAAACAGAATGACAAACTTCTACTATACTGTTCAGCGATAGATTAAGAGCAAAGTTCTATGGTAAAATCCTAAATTTTCACTAAGTTCTGAAAGGAATACTTACCGATATCGATCAAAAGAAATGGCTGCATTTGTAATTGCTGCTCCAATTCCCGAATAAGCCCCCATGAAGCCATATATATCACAGCCCAATTTTCCCCAAATTGGTCCTTCATTGAAAGAGTTCAGGATGAAAATTGGCGTTTTCAACATCATTATAAAGTCACAAATTGCTAGGTTAATAACGAATAAATTTGACGGCGTCCGAAGTTTTTTGGACCTAAAGAAAAACGCAAAACAATGCGATGAAAGCACTTATGTCATTGAATAAGAACGGCCGACGAAATTATCTTAATGGGAAAATAAGCTTGAGTCGTGTTGAGATTTAGTCCCGAGAAACAGAATTCGTATTTTGGAAAATGACGAAAGAAAATTTGGGAATCCGGGCCTCTAGCCCCTTCGAACCTCCAAAAGTTTTTAACATTCATTAGATTGACACTTCCACCATTCAATACTTTTCCGTCTTTGTCACCTCAACATTGAGTCCCTATGCATTAAAAATCCATCACAAACTGCATAATAATACAGTAAAAACAATGCAAATCTACATAATTAATATGCAATCTAAAATTGATGAAAGCATAAAAATGCTCTGCATAAATCCGCCGCCAATAGTTGGCTACTATTAAAACAAAGTCGGATAACCTTGAATTTCCTGATTAGTAAATTCAGTCCTGACGAGATCGATAAAATTTTACAATATGCAATCAATTTTATGCTTGGTAAAACGCTTAAAAAATATTCACAACATTGTCAAATCAGAAGGCAAAAAATTAAACAACTTAAACAATATTGAAGCCTATAATGTCAGTATTTCCGATAATGATACAACCACCGTAACGTCCGTTCCAAAAAACGTATTCGGCATCTAATATGGAACTCTTTCTAACGTCAAAGTTTAACTAATCCAAATACGCACAATGCTCCGAAGTACACAAAAATCGACTACCACCCCCCTCCTCCCAGCTGCTGTACTGGTGCATTCTTTCACAGTCAAAGGAGATATTCAATTGGGAAATTTTCTTTTCAAGCTGGACCAAGCTCTTCCCAAATAGCTTGTCCAAGAACTTATGTTAAAAACAACAGCTGATGAAAAAAATATCCGCTTTCCTGAGTTTCAAATTCCTTAAAAAACCAAACATTTTGGGCGAGCCCCCGTTCCCCTTTCTATGTGGGGGGCCTCCAATTCAAATTTTAAATGACACCAGGTGTTTCCTGCGGAAAGTGTAATGGCTACTATCATTTAACATATTCAAAAGGATTGCTAATCACTTTGTGCATAATAGTTAAATCCAACAATTTACTATTTTTGAACATAAATTGTCATTTTCTGTTCTCCATTACAGTATTGAACAATGGAAGAAATCTTAATGCTTTTGCTGATGAAAATCAGAAGCTTTTTGATATTGCATTTTGAATATTAGGAAGAACCAACTCAGCAGCGTTGCTAACGCTTTGAGATAAACTGTACCAGTTTTCCAACCAAAGTTGTACCACAAGAGATTAATCTGTACCATCTGACCAGTAAGTTAAAAATTTGCCGCTCGCGTCGCTTTTCAACGCGCGCCGGCATTTATGTTTAATTGATTTCGCTGAAAACTAAGAAAAAGTTCTAGGACAAGAGCAGGAAAAATAAACCCAAGGCAGTAGCAACCTAATAGCTTGAAATATGAAAAATGCTTCTATTGAATTCCTCAGCTTAACAAAATAGCAGTCCCAAACCGCTTAAAGCATGTTAGAATAAGGTTTCAGAAAAAAATTCTGAAAGCATTCTCAAAGCTGATTGTTGGGGTTAATCCTTTCTATCAAAATTTTGGGCATTAAGGCGAATAATCGATAAATTAAGAAGGCCACTAACATAGTGTCAATAACTTATAATCCACCTATAGGATAAGTAATGAGCACCAGAAGCTACAAACAAAACATATCAGCAATCACGCCATGAAAATGGCTAACACCACAGATTCCCATGGGTCCACGGACTAGGCTACCCACCGGCGTTACGCGTTGACCCCATAATTCACTGGTCATCCTACATAAGTCATGGTTGATACTACTAATCAGGACTAAATTAGTTTAACAGAAGTATTTTGACTATATTGCACAAGAAATCAGGTTAAACCGTACAAAGGTAATAAAACTGTAACTTCCAAAAAAAAGAACATTTGGGCTAGTTGGTCATTTTATTCTGCTGTTTCTTCTTGTAGCCCAGCTTTTTCATATCCCCTTCCACAGTTTTTTCACTTTGGATACATAACCATTTTCAAGGGTGGTTTTCAATCCGTTTTGCACTGAGAAGCCCGTTCAAGGTGGTGAAACCGAGACGATTTCTAATGCTGGTTTTGTTCAGATTGACAGCTGAGAAAGTTCACGCAGTAGCAGCAGAAGTGTGTGAGAGAACAAGAAGGCTTAAAGTGAAATGCCCGAACAGAGGAAAACGCTTTGACCCATTATCATCTTTTTGCCTTTAAAGCCGAGTCCAAAACACGGCTCGATATGAGTCAATCGAAGTACCAAGCTCAAAGGAAAAGGCTAATCTCTTCCACTCTTGGATGATATCTTCCAGGTCATTGTCACTCAGTAAATTTGGAAACTGAGCCAGAAGCGGTGCCAGGTTTGGCTGATTACACTCTTCTCCCATAGCATAGCGTGGATGAACCCTATCGAATTTTCGTACCGATGAATTTCTGGAGTGGAAAAAACGCTTTCTTATCTCATCACAGAGCAAGATCAAAAATTTCCTACACTCTGTTAAACTCAACCGCACCAGATACAAATACCTTTTCTTTGGTGAAAATCACTTCCACTCGACCCCCGCAATCCACGTCCTTGACATCGACGTAGAGGTTAGTGTCTTACGGGTTTATGAGGCGGGAATCACTTTCTTTGGTGTAACTAGGAAACAAAAAGTGGGATGCTATTGTCTTGCACACTTCAGAAAAGATTTTAGACAAGATGAATCTGGGTGTTCTCTGCCTGAAATTGCTTGTTTAGGTCTTCGATATACTTCAAAATATACACCAGGAAGGCAAAGTAGGCATTGAAAACCGCTGACAGCAGATTTTGTAACATGGCACTGGCCTTCCCCGCCTTTTTGGCTTCTTTAAGACTCTCCGTAAGGAAGAATAAAGTCGAGCAATCCTATTCCTCCAAATATTGAGTTACAACAACTTATTTAGACAACCATCAAGATGTAATATGTCTAAAATGTCGATGTTCTTTCGATTCCATAAACTTTTACAATCCTAAAATCTCACTGGCCCGTTTTGGGCTGCGATAAATATAGACATATACATCCTTACAAAAATCTTCAACTTCTTTTGGCAATTGTTTGCCGGCCGCACTAACATATAGGTGAATGGAATGGCATGAGAAACCAAATAAAAAAAAATTGGGCAGTCTTCTGACAGCTTCACCTGCACACCACCTTGCTCCCCCATCATAACCGATGCATTGTCTGAGGCAAATCCTATTAGGTTTGCCTTTGGAACTCCAATTTCTTGAAAAAGTGGCTTAACTTTGGCCGGGTAAATATCTTCAGCTATTCACTGCTGAACTTCTAGAGGTTTCATAAAGGAGTTTGTAGGAAAGCAGTCTTTTCGATCAGCAGAATTCAGTTCGAGATGTTGAACAACTATAATCAGGCTCTTTTTGTTACTTAAGTCTGTGCTTTCATCAACTATCATCGGGAATTTCGGATTTTTGACGATTTCATACAGATATTCAAAACCAACTTCGCCAATAACGTCATTCACGAGATGCGAACGACTTTAAAATTTGGATTGTACAAAAAATTTGCGAATGTACCGCATTGTACCAGGACCTCTAAATTGTACCAAAAAAGGTACAATTGTACCGCGTTGGCAACGCTGAAACTCAGCCTAAGGGTCTTGCCAACTTTATCCTTGGCTTTGTTAGCATTCGATCCATCTGATATCTTTTAAACTTTGCAAAGCAATAGTAAGATTTGTCTCACTAGAATCGGGTATCCGATGCTCGAATTGCTGTTCCACATCAAGACTTTGGATAGCAGCTTGCTACTTCTAGGACCCAGAGGCATCTAAAGTTGGGGCAGCAGCTTGTTAATTCTCTTAACTTTTGAAAACCAATAAATGAAACAGGTGACAAGACAATATTTATCTGTATATAAATTCGATAATTTGAATAGAAAATAAAAGTTTTCTTTGTTTAGTTTCTTAAGTATTTTTAAAAATTATTTTTTGTTCGTTTTTAATTGACATTATTTTTATTTTTGCACGAAATATTCCTTTACAGAAATATTTGTAAAGTTTTTTCCAGGTTTTAAAAATTAATATTTTAGCTTGCTTTTTATATTTTTAACAACATTTTGTAATACACTTAAATCACAATCCTAGGGAAGTCGTTTGTGGGGGGGAGTTAATAGGTGCATTCCCCCCCCAATAATGCGGATAAGAAATTGTTAATCCCATGCCCATTGACTATCCGAATATGAACCCTTCTTGTCCCCCCCCCCCACCCAAATAAAAATTCTGGAAATTCACCTCTGCACAATCTTACATTTGGACTTAAGAGGAATGCGTAAGGGGATATTATTCAAGTAAATAGTCTGAAAACTTACATTATTTTCAGTCAAATTGCAATACACAATTTTCACGCAGTTTGAAGTACCCTGAAAGTTTTAATTTCATAGCTTTAGCCGTTCCTGAGATATTGTAAATGCTCCCGTTTGATAATCCGGATGCATATAATCATAATGTCTTTTAATCTAGTTCAGTTTCCCTTCGACATGTCCTGGAAGTTTCCACTTAATACCCTTAGCCATCCCAGAGATATTTTTAATATTTTTAATGTTTTTTTTTAATTTAGCTCAACATTCCCTGAGAGTTTCACCTTAATACCTTTGGTCTTTTCGAAAACCAGGATCAAATATTCCCCCTACACAATAATAAGACTTACAAGTAAACAAGTCACAAATAACACACTTCAAAGCCTTTGTTGCAAAGGCTATCGGGGTTATATCATCCATAGAGGGATATTTATTAGACCCTTGGACTACTATGAATAAAAAGGATATCTCAACATTTTTATCGGATGTTTCTAGGTGTTGGGGAGAGAGTGGATAAATAAAAAGGACAAAGGAGAGGAACCAGTAGCTCTCTAATGACTTCTGACCCTGAAAAAGGATCTAGACCTTTCAATTTCCAATCGAATGAGCCTTTAGCTAAGTGACCCCCTTTCCATATGAGATCGCCTGGTCAAAAGGAAAAAAAATAATATATTGAAGCCATATTGCTCTTTACTTAGGCAGCGTTATTGTACTGCCTATGAAATAAACAGAAAATTTCGATTATAAGGACAAATTGTTAGCAATTTAATGCCAGATTTGGCTTAGGTTTCTACACAATAGATATCACATCTTCATAAGATAAATATAACAGTGGACCCCAAATTTATATTTTTTTTTTCAAAATATATGGTTCTAATAGAGCTTAACGTATTAAATTTAAATATGCAATTGGAATTTTCCCCACGTGGCATAGATTCCATTTTTAGAAAATTAGTTTTGATTTGTGAAATTCGGAATTTTTTTTATAAGAAATTATATTGCCTAGAAAAGTTTCCTTCCGCATCTTTGTATCCTAGTTCAGTACAAGCAAACATTTTTAGTACTATTTTCTTATGAAAGTTCTTAAGCCGAACTGGCCAGCCATGACAAAAAACAACAAAGAAAGATAAAACCGAATGAAAAAACAACAAACGAGACTGGGAAAGATGAAAAACTGAAACAACGCGGATATTTCACCTGTATATAAACTAGGCGTCTTCAGCACAAAAGAAACAAAGACAAAAAAACAAAACAAAAGAAAATATAAACAAAAAACATCACGACCAATATTAATAAAGTACAACTGTCACAACTGATCCACATAGGGAAAAGAAGTTATTAGAGTTACTTCGATGAGAACACCAAATCAATTTACTTTTAATTTATATACCTAGTTTACATACAGGTGATATATCCGCGTTGTTTTAGTCTTTCACCTTTTCACTCTACTGACCCCAGGCTCGTTTGTTGTTTTTCCATTGAGTTTTATCTCTCTTTGTTGTTTTTTTACGGTTTTTTTTTTCATTCATTTTTTTTTATGAAACATTCAAAAAGGGAAAAGTATAAAAATGAATCCGCAAAAGTGCAAGTGTCAGATATAATCTTATTGTATTTTAATATGATAACTTGAACTATAAAATAGAAACTAGAAAATAGAACAAGAAGGCCTAATCCGCAAAACTACAAGTATCAGATAAAATCTGATCAGATTTTAATATGCTAATTTGCACAATAGAATGGAAACTAGAAAATAGAACAAGGAGGCTTAATCCGCCAGGCATTTTATCTGAAACTACAAGTTTCAGATAAAATCTGATTAGATTTTAATATGCTAATTCACACAATAAAATAGAAACTAGAAAATAGAACAAGGAGGCTCTAAAATGAAATTTTTAGTTTTTTATTTTATTGCCAAAATAAAATACTTACGCTGCAAAGATCCAAATCACGACACCATTTCCAATCAGGGATCCAGCTGCAAGAAATATATAAAGAATCCCAAGAAAGTAATGAAGAAACGGGTTAGGCGTATCAAATTGTTTCCAATGGGGATGGACATACTCTAAGTAGTCGGCTGGAGTATTCCATCCTAAGGGCTGTCGTTCATATCTGGAATTAGGAAAAGCCTAGTGAAAAAATAACAATTTCGTACTTACCAATCAGTCGATTTATAGAATGACAATCATTCACAGCGAGGTCTTGGAAAGAAGGATCTGTCTCCCAAATTATTAGTAATGACAGCTTTGAAGATAGGTTTTCAAACATTTTAGCTTACTGGTCTCGTTTTAAATAATTTTAAGTTAGCCTTAAGCTTATTGTAGAAATAATTTCGTAGCCCGCACAGCCTTCCCATTTATATTCATCTTTGTATTAGCAAGCATATTTTTTTCTAGATTTCTCCACTATCTTGCTTAAAAGTTTTACACGTGTTGTATATTTAATTAATTCACTATAATCTTAATTATAACTATTATAAAAAGAAGTGAAGTCACGTATTTATGCTCTTTTAGTGCAGTGAATCCAACAGAGCATAAGGAACTACAGAAGTCCCTGGCATATGGCCTTTCAACAGCAATTTACTTTTATAATACTTAGACAAACGGAGTAGAGTTAAGTTAGGAACCGGGATATTGAACACTAACAAAACACTAGAAAAACTGGAACACTGGAAAAAATATTATATTTTGCAAAAACAAAACGCGCATGTTCCAACTATATTTATTTAAACTATATGTAGCTCACTTAAGAAAGATTTTTGAAAAAGATGGTTTCAGTCATTATTATTATTGTTATTCATTTATTGCCCGTCAAAAAAAGGTACAACAGACGGTGTAATCACAAAAGAAAACAAAAAGAAAATAGAAGAAAAAAAAGGACACACACCCATATCGAAAATTCAAATATATGACAAAAAAAAACCAAAAAAACTCTTCATTACATACATTACATTAATACGAACAAACTATTGCGAACAAATTGACGACCAAGGATGATGAAAATTTCTTTCAAAACGGGATAGAGATTTATTAATACTAATATTTGGGACTGCAAGCTTATACAAATGGATAATTTTATGGTTTCTTGTTCAAGAAGGCAAATGTAAAATATATTTAGCAAATCTGAAGAAGATTAATCGTAGGTGCTTTTTATCTGTAACTGTAAAAGAACTTCCAGAAAGGAGCAATGTAAACCAGATGTGGAAGGGTTGTGGCGTTGTAGATGGATGCTAGAAGGTAGCGGTTAAAGCGTAGTTTGCTTTTTACGATTCCACCGTAAAAAATACTAATTTTACGCTCAACGTCAGATATCAGCAAACGACGTGTGTGGTCAATAGATGCGACAATTGGAAGGCCCTAGTGTGTAATATGGTCTGCAGGTTTGGTAAGAGAACCGTCCATATTTAGGAGAGAAGTAGAGGGGCTTCACCAATTGAAAAGGACAACTTCGTTTTTCTCATGATTAAAAGACAGTCCGATTTTTGAAAATCCAATCTTTGAGGATTTTGAAATTCTGCTCAACGCGCTGGATCTTACGGCAGATATTCATGATGTATTAATAATCAAATATAAAGGAGCAACATAAAAGCCAGAATATAGAGCATTAAAATGTTTATGGTAACCAAAAATAAAAAGAAAATGAAAGACAAAAACTTAGAAAAGAACAAAATAAGTTAAATAGTAAAAAAGAAAAAAGAGTTAACTTGGTCTTTTCCTTTATTAAAACTGCTAAAAACAAGTGGTTTGATAATTTAAAACCCTTATAGGATTGTAAAATTTTAAGAGATGGTATGCAATATAAGGAAAAACCAACTAACCTGAAATAGTCAAAAGCTGAATCGTTGGACATTTTTTTGGTCGGTCTTGATTGTTACCAGAAGCTATTATACAATAGTTGTTTCCTGAAATCGTAAAACCTCAGATGAGTTTTCCCTTAATGGAACCAGCTAGATTGACAACTAAATAAACCAATTTTAAGGGCCTAAATAAAAGATGGTATTCACTGGCGTTGCTCCGTTAGGTAGCAGACACCAAAGCTAACATTTTCATTCGTTGTTTTCTGAAATCCTAAAACCTCAGATGAGTTTTCCCTTAATGGAACCAGCTAGATTGACAACTAAATAAACAAATTTTAAGGGCCTAAATAAAAGATGGTATTCACTGGTGTTGCTCCGTTAGGTAGCAGACACCAAAGCTAACATTTTCATTCTTGGGATACCATTCTTCCTCAATGCCTGGAAACTGTCTAATTTACATCTACAGAGCATCAGCATCTTTTCATTCGTAAAGAGAGAACGATTTAGATATGCGCCATTACGAGTTGGTTGTTTTCGAATACTAATCCAATATGAAGTAGAGTTGACTTTATGGTGCAAGATAGACTTGATGTTGAACATATTACCCATGGTACTGCAATTTTTATCATCTACCATGCAGGTGAAAAATGATAATGATTAGACTGGATTAGACCGGTGATTACTATTGGGGAAGTGGCAACTTAGGTTCCTTTATATTAAAGCACCATCAACATTTATTATGGCCCATGGATCAATCAATCAATTGATTGATAATCCATCTGTTTGAAGGAGGCTAAGTGGGAACTTTCCCAATAGCAACCACCAGTCAAATCCTTAGAATTTTCTCTTTTTCAATCTGAGTGGTAAGTCAAGTGAGCTGCAAAATTAGGCCCACAAAAAATACCATGAAGTTCCTAGCAATTAACAGGATTAAATTAGGTTTCAATTAGGATTCAACTGCGAATGTGGATCTAGGTTTTATAAGGCTTATTTAGGGGGTGGGGGTGTCTATGTGATCTATGTTAAATCATAATTTGACATATGGTAGAAAATTTAAGAAAAAAAAAATCCGGATAAGAAGGGGAAAAATCATGCTTTATTTAGACTACAGTGTTTAGATTGAAAAACGACGCCATCTAAATCATTCTTAAGTAAGAGGTGATGTTTCTATAAAGGCACACCAAGCTAAAATTGACCGTCCTTCTAAGCCTAGAAATGGTGCTTCAAGAACACCTAGCTTTCGACGTTGAGCATTTTAACGAAGTCGTCTGATGCACCATCTGAAGATATGTCACGTTTTTCTATTAGTTTTGTATTGCTTCTACGTAAGTGTTGGGTTCTAATAAAGAATTCTTTAGTAATCCTTAAAATAGGCAAAATAGGAAATACTTAAATACATAGAGGGAAAATTAAGATTGTTCAAACCCGTCCTAGGAGAGCTTCACCCAGCCCCCCCTCCACCTAGGAAAATTTTGGCCTACACATTTTACTCAATTGTGATTTTACCCTCCATAAGAACATTTTTTAAACATAATTTTAAATCCCAATCCAGTTTGCTATTTACAATTATAAACAACATCAAGAAAGGTCGACTGATTAACGAGAATCTAGAAAATTTCTAGTAAACTAAAAACTATATATGCTTCCTACGCTAAGAATTACAGTATAGTTCAGCTTTGCTTAATCTCAGATTAATATCATAACGCCTGAACTAGCTTCCAAGATATCTAAATTGAAGAATACGAATGTACTTACAAGGCTTATATCCTGATCCGACTAAACTCAAATCCTGTGGTTAAAGCTTATATATTAATTCGAAGTTTGGTTATGTCATCACGGGAACTTGCGGGGTTTATAGTTTATTGCACAATATAGGCTTCATTCTGATTTTACACCGTCTTTTAAACTGGCAAATTGGATCAAAGAATCAAATTCATTTTATAAGTAGATTACTAGTAGAAATTTTCATAAATGGATTAGCTTTCCGCAGCTTAGTTTGTTAGTTTATGCACTCTCTTTTACAAAAGACAAACATTGTGAAGCCTGAAAAGATTATATATAGGAGATTTCAAGTGATTTGTCACCATTCTTTCTAGGTCATCTTTAAGTTTTGTATTTTAAACAGTTTTGTTTTTGATCATGCGAAGTTGAATCTTTTTGATTAGTAAACACATTTAAGCTGCAAAAATTCAAGAATCGTTATGCTACAAGACACAACTGTTACAAGAGAGAGGAAAACTAATAAAAAGGTAGATAGAAGGCAACGCCATTTTGGCTTGTATTAATGACAAGTCGCTTTTCCTAGGTCGTCACACTTGTGGTGGTCGTCTTTCCAGGTGGTCAACATGGAACAGCAAAACTTTGATGTCAAAATTTCCATTTGCAACTATTTCTGAAATCGAGAAAAGGAGATCTTTTCAAACTTTTAGATAAAGAACATAATTATGGAGGAAAAATTTTGGCTAAAGTAGAAACTTATCTGAAATAGATTATCATCAATATAAACAAGCAATAGCCAGTGGGTTCCTCGATCCTCATAAGAGAGTATAACCTACGATTTTTATATTTTTGATGTCTGGCTCTTTTGCTAGTCATCTATAGAAGATGATTTAGCCCCAGAGGATGTTGAAAGACTTAGAAGCGACCTCAGCGATCCACAACTAGACATGGACAAACGATTTGAAGATATTTTGAAACTGACGGTGCATGAATGGGCGAAAAGCCACCGCAAATATTGGAGGCTGATACGATTACCAGGAAGAATTTTTAGACATTAGATAGTGTAAAAAAAATAAATAATAAAAATGCTAGCCTTATATCCAAATATTTGGAAAATGATTTTCAGTTCATGGATGCCTTTCTCTGCATAAACAATTTCTACAGCTTTTATTGGTAACATTAGCATAAGAGATCCCCTTAATAATTTAATCAAATAATACAAAACTAGCCAGACTTCGGGCATATATGTTTGCAAAGCATAACCGAAAAATAGCTTTAATTAGAATAAGCTACTGTACAAACATTTATTGTTACATTCTTCAACTTACTGTCATTTTTCTTTCGAAATTCTATTAAATACAAGTCTTTCTTACTTTGTAGATGAAACTGATGGACAGTTAGAACACTTGATTACCCCTGACTTGTATCATTGGAGTCCAATGATATCGTTGGAGCCCTTGTCTGTTTCTACAAAGCTTTTATTTTATTCGCTTTTATCTGACACCTTGAAAATATAAATCCAGATTTTTCCTTTGATTTTTTTTTGCGTTGTCCTAAGTTACAGCCTGTTTTGCCTATAACGCAACCACTATACTTAGCAAAATTTTTGCGAATCAAAGCTAACCTTGCCGTTGACTGACTCGCATTTTAGAAATGGCAAAAATATCTATTATACTAGGTGTTACTTAAAAGATAAGTATGTGCCTAACATTTGATTAAAACAAGCTCAGATTTGCCATCCTGGATACTGACGACACACTTGTACTGTACAGGTTTAAATAGGACTTATACGAGCTTTTTTTTCAGGGAAAAAAGAAACAAGAAAAAAACGTCTGACAGTGGTATATCTAAGTGTCAAGAATCGAAAAAGCAGCAAGAACAAGCGGCGGAATTAGACAAAAATTTGTTTTTTGACAGAAAACCGCGGATTTTTCGTCTTCTGAGGTCACTCTTTTAAGTATATATATAGTTCCTAGTGAACGGAAAGTTCAACTTCATTATGAAGGGTGGAAAGGTGGGGAGGGGTAGACAGGCCTTATGTATAGCATTTGTATAATTTCCGTGCAGTTTATTTTAAGCGTCACTTTTCTTCTATCATATGAAAAAACTTGTGTTTGAACTGAATAATGAAAAGAAAATCTCATTGTAAACGCAGTGGGTAGAAGTGCATCAACACCCTTTTCAGAGACATGTGTTTTAAATGACAAGTCTAAAGAGAAAAACCACAGGAGGATAGGCGTGGTTTTAGGCGCATTACCATTACATTGGTAATGGGCGAACCTTCTGTTTTAACAAATCAGTAGTCTCTAAGAATGTCTTTGCCATTGAATTGAACAATAAAAAATCCATGTTTGTTCAATCCCTTCAATATCCTACGGCATATTTGACATGCCATAGATTCACTTAACATACCATGAATTTGACCATTTTCAAAACATTCAAGGTTTGAGTGTGTGTGTGTGGGGGGGGGGTACCCGAGCTTCGTTACCGAAAATGATTCTTTGCTGTCCTTAGATTATGCTTTACGTAATTCCCAAAACTCGTACGAAACTTGGCCAACCATGAAACATGGCCCCTAGAAGTTATAAAAAAAAAAAAAAAAAAAAAAGGTTTTTCCATTGAAAGTAAGGAGTGACCTCAAAACTTAAAACGAACAGAAATTATTCCGTATATTAAGGGGGCTGTCCCCTCCTCTCTTCACGCAAAAGTTTTTTAAGAACTTTTAAAAGGTTCCGATTCTAATTATACGGCTCTCGTGTTTCAGGAATCGTTCTTAAAGAATTGAGACAAAAGGTCAAACTTTACCGTAAAGAGCGGGGTATTGGTGAGGGGGCAGTCCACTTCATACACGGAATAATTTCTGTTCGTTTTAAGGTTTAATGTTGCTCCTTACTTTCAGTAGAAAAAAACTTGTCTTCTTTCATTTAATTTCTGATCGTTTTTCAATTAGACCCAGGAAATCCAACCCCTCCGTGGAACATCCTCCTACACGAAAAAAATATTCCATAGGAAGTTCCTCCCAGGTAAAATTCTTCCGCCGGAAAATTACCCCCGGACGATTCCATTCTCGGTGAAATTCCCCCACCCCATAAACTTTTCGCTTACGATTCCACCTGAAAAATACTCCTTAGCCTTCTTTCATTTGAATAAAAACTTGTTTTTATTTAATTTCTGATCCTTTTTAAGGTCACGGTTGAATCCCTCCTGTGTGGAAAATATTTCCCGGAACCCCCCCCCCCTCCAATGGAAAGTTTCTCCCGCAGGAAATTTCCCCATGGTGAGTTTCTCCTGGTGATACTTGGCCCATGAGAAATTTCTCCCGTGGGAACTCCCCACCTCCGCTTAAAAATCCCCCTGAGAAATCAAACTCCGCTGAAAATTTCCCCCGGACAGTTCCCAAAAGCATCTCCACATGTGAAATGGAGGATCACCACAGAGAAAGTAAGACAAATAAACGAATTTCGCAGACAGATTCTGGCAAATCCTCCCGTGTAAAATTTCCACTAGAAAGTTCACCCCCCAGAAACTTCTATCCCATTTGGAAAGTCTCCCCATATAAAATCCATCCCCAGAAAATCTCCTCCCCCCCCCCTGAAAAATGTCGGTATACTTCCCTATAACAAATACTATATTTAAACAGTGGGCACATTTCTTAACTTTCGGTCCTTCCCCCGGTGGTTCTGGGGTGTCATGTCATCTCCAAAGACAAAGTTATTGTACCTTTCAACTAGGCCTATACTGAACAAAATGGCTATCTCAAAATCGTGATCAGACGATTTTTGGGAAAAAAGGGCGTGGGAGGGGGTTTAGTTGCCGTCCGATTTTTTTGGTCACTTAAAAAGGGCACTAGCTTATATTTTCAGTTCGAATGAGCCCCCTCGCAATTTTTTAGGACCATTGGTTCGATACCATAACCCCTGGGAAAAGCCAAAAACAAACAAACAAATAAACACGCATCCGTGATCTTTCTTCTGGTAACAAAAATACAAAATTCCACATTTTTGCAGACAGGAACTTGGAACCTCTACAGTAGGATAGAGCTTCTCTGAAGCGCTAAATCTGATGGTGTGATTTCCATCAAGATTTTATGACTTTTAGGGGATACTATCCCCTTTTTTCGAAAATAGCGAATTTTCTCAGGCTCGTAGCCTTTGATGGGTAACACTAAACTATGAATATTGTATATTCAAAATCAGTATAATAAGCTGATTCTTTGAATATATCTATTGATACCAAAATTCTGTTTTTAAGAGTTTCGGTTACTATTGACCTGCGTCACTCCTTACTTACAGTTCGTTACCACGAACTGCCTAATCAGGACTTGACTGGTAATTTTTTTTAATCAGGAAGAATATACGAGAATCTTGGGTCAGAAACAGTAACGAGGTGCTTTTAAGACACTACATTCGTTGTATAACGGTAGACGGGCAAAACAAAAATTATATTTGTATCCCGAATCGCAAATGATCTGTATATTCCTTTCATACAGGTCAATATTATCAAGGTAGTCTACTTTTTTCCCAGAGGTTTTCAACGATAGGAAACATACATTGCACATCACTTCCTATTAGCATAGACCTAAGCAAACACAACCTAAGCTTTCCTACAATTTAAATCAACATGCCAGCGCAATCACAGTGCTTAGTTATTGAGCTCTTAATATAGAGATGATTGGCTTTTGACTGCGCCAACCGAACACTTGGTTCTAACCATAACAGTTATCTTGGCATGCTGAAAATTTTGAGTCGATTCGACCCCCCCCCCCCGATGAAGACTTCCTATGAGAAGTAACTTCCTACTTAGCAGAAAGCACTTGAAAACAGACCACTTCGCTACTTGGGAAAGTTAATGAAGAACTTTTGAAACAGATTAAAGAGTATATAAAGCTAATCTGTAAATCCCGGTTTAAGTAATCTGAACCAACTAGCATTCACAATGCGCAGCGTGGCTGGAATTCCAATTGGCGTTATTTTCTATCCACCGACAATGATCTGAACAGCTTACCAATATTGATTCTGATTCCCTAAGATTAAAAATAACTAATTGGTGTCATCCTCAATATAAACCATCTAAAAGGATATTTCATAAACGGTGTTTGATTTCCACCAAAACTAGTGTTCAAACGATTTTCAAGTCACAAATGACTACAAATCTGACCCTTATATTGTAGCATAGTCAAAAGTCAAAGCAAATTAGGTAACTATTCCACAAATATGTGTTTATATAAAATCATAAATACTGTTGGATATTAAAACATTAAACAAGCAGAAATAGTCATAGGACAAGTTAAAGCTAAAACGAAAAAAACAACAATAAAATTAAACTTTCAACTTAGCAAGAACTACAAGTTTAGGCACTCCCCCCTAGAATTTCATTTGAGTTTCACTGGAAAACAAACAGATTGCTTCAAAAAAATTCCATAGGTGAAATATTCAATTTTCACAAATGCACAGATTCTTACAAACAATCAGTGATTTAATTTTTAAAGATATTCTTCCCCTGGAAACTAAATTAGTATTTTAATTTTTTAAGTATCACAAAAACACTAGCAAAACACACTATCCAGAGTATATATTGCTTTAGTAAAAATGCAAATGACAGTTCAGCCTTAAAAAAAAACGGTTGCTCAACTGTTATTTGTGGTCATTTATATTCGTTTCAAGTTAGGCATTACTATTATTTTTTGTATATGCTTACGAAAATTATATATATATATATATATATATATATATATATATATATATATATATATATATATATATATATATATATATATATACGTATGTTACCGTGAATGTCCGAAATCTGGGTAATGTCGACATTCACCGGCGAATATTTGAAATTCCTTTTCTCTGCTTGGATTCAATTAGCTTTGCGAGCCAGCTTTTTCAGTCTTATGCAAGCCATGATGGTAAAAGTTACAAAGTCATGTTAGGTTAGATTATGTTAGTTTAGATTAGGCTAAATGTTAGTTTAAATTAGGCTAAAAATGATTCTATGTGTTACCGTGAATGTCCGAAATCTGGTTAATGTCGACATTCACCGGCGAATATTTGAAATTCCTTTTTCTCAGCATGAATTAAGGTAGTTTTGCGAGTCAGCTTTTTCAGTCTTATGCAAGCCATGATGGTAAAAGTTAGGCTAGATAATGTTAGTTTAGGTTAAATTTGGTTCTAAATATCAGAAATGGATTAAAAACCTAACATAACCCAACATAACCTCACCTAACCAAACCTAATCTATTCTAAACTGTCATCATCAAACCTTGCATTAAATTGGAAAAGTTGACTGGCAACGCTGACTAAATCCAAGAAAAAAAAAGGAGGTATTTCGGACATTCACCAGTGAATATCGACACTCACCAATTTGCGAACATTCACGGTAACATTATATATATATATATATATATATATATATATATATATATATATATATATATATATATATATATATATATATATATATATATATATATATAAATATATACACAAGCTCTTGCTTGAGGGTGCCATCCATTTGCACAAATTTCAATCCAAAAGAAAGCATAATTAAATTTTATTAAAAAAATTAGCTCACAATAATAGATCAAAAGAGCTTAAGCTTACTTAAAACAAGTTCGATGATTTGATACTTTTAAAAACACCTTTTAGTACGAATACCCAAAAATAATCACTCAAGCATATCAACTGGCTAGGCTACTGAAAACAATATGCTAAGAGAACAAAACTTCCAATTCTCTAATATAGATAAATAAATTAATAAAAATTAAATCACAGCGAATCAGAAAGGTTCTAGAGTGCTTCTCGTACATGGTCGCATTACGGGTAAGCAGGCAGTGGTACCAGATCTAATATTCATCGACATTCATTGCACCTAGCATAAAAGGTCTTTTCTGGGGATCCCACAGGGAGTTGATACTAGTAGCACCTACCAACAAGAATTGTTCAACAGCAGCATAAACCATTGTTCACAACTGTAAGTGCAGACTTGCGACAAAAGTAAATATTTTTGTTGACTTTAATTGTTTTGTTTCAAATCTTGGATTTAAAAAAAAAAAAAAAGCGAAGTAAAGACAAATAAAGCTTCTAGATTTATTGACTCCTTCAAAATATTATTGTCTTTTATTGTTGTGTTTGGATATGTCGAGTCTAAAGGGATTCGATGCTTAAAATCATTTTGCGAGCCTCAGCATCGGATGACAGTCTCAAAGACGAAAGACCCACTAGCGAATTCTCTCAGGGGACTAGCCACCATTCAGAGCTTTTGAGAATCCGTGGTTTTACTATGAATTTTGGTTGAAAACATAATGAAATTTTACGTCCCTGTGTCGGAAGGGTTTTCAATCAAAGCGGTTAGCACCATAGGGAGTTCCCAAATATGCCATATTGCTTAATTGGTATTTCCTTTGAGGATATTTGTAGCGTTTTCCAAGCAGGTATACTAAAACATTTTTTAAGAACTGCCCTTTCCGGGGAAAAAATTCCAGTGTCCTTTTCAAACATTCTGGCCTAAAAACCCAACAAAAAATCATAGGGGCTTCGAAATAAAGATGCACTATGTGATGACTTGGTAAAGAACAATTCTTCTCATTTACCACAACGACAAATGTCAAGGAAGAGAGGAATATCCTAGCCTGTACATATTAGAAATATGCAGGCAACAGTGAGAACTAATTCGTGAAATACCAATATTTTGCTGGCAACATAGTTGAAATTAATACAAAACGTTAGGTTCTGCGGAATGCTTAAATGTGTTTTGAATATATGCATTCAATGTCGAATCATTGTGTCAACTCGGACCTGTGTCGTCTACAATCTAGCAAATTAAAAGCTTAAAGTCTGCTCATCAATTATAGAATGTGATCTATTTTGAAAATTAGTGAAATACTAAAAAAGCTGGGCAGAGAATCAATATTGAGAGATACAAATCGCAATTCAAGCAAGGGAACCAAAAAGCCTCATACCCTAGTTAATTACAATAGCCATATATTTTAGCCCCTTATTAAGGATAGAAAGTTCCTTTTCGAGGGCTTTCGATTAAGCAAAAAGGCCCCTTGTTCGAGACTTGTAAATTTGTGCGAAGGACACCAAGGTGAAGTCTTACTTTTTAAAATAAGGTATCTAAGTGGCACATTAGTTCCATTTCCTGTCTTTGCTAATCATTTAGAAGCAAGTTCGGAGATATTTGCGCCAACACAATAATATAGTTACATAAGAAAATATTATTCAAATACAAGGAAAATCTATCACTGAAGCAGGTTAGAAGTAACATTGACTCTACTGAAAGCAATCCGTAAGGTGGGCCAAAGTATGCGAAGTTCATTTGAAAATTCATCAGACTGCGACATCAGCCGTCCGAAACCAAAACAACTCCCTAGCAATTCTTGAAGAACTGCAGTTTGAGCTACATGACTGCAAATAATTCGTTTAGATATGGATAAATATAAAGTGAGACATCTAATGTAACTGCGAATATAAGCAATAAATACAGGAGAGCCGGTAGTCATACAGTATGCCTCTAATCCAAATTTGTTTTGAATGGACAGTATTTTGAATATAGATTGCTATCCTGATTTGACAAATAAAAACTGCGAAAAAATGCAAGTTCGGCCTCGACCGAGTCCGTTGATTTTGAATTGAAGTTATCAAGTATTTTGCATGCTGAAAATAAATTGACAGAGTATTTCTGTATTTTAATTCGAATAATCAACTGCCGTTTTATTTGTCCTAAAAATGTGTTATAAAAAACCATAGAGATTATAGCCCCAAGACTAGCCATCCACAAGCTTCCTTGTTCACAACTTTTATCCTTTTATAAAGACAATATGATGAAAAGACAGAAGAAAATTCTACTTTTAGGCCCATTTACAATGATATTTTGCTGATACTGGGGTTTAACTTCTAATTTCATCTAATTCTTTCCATAGAATTTTCTGATTGGCTCAAGTTAACACTAGCTAAATCTCGACATTAATAAAATATCTTTGTGAATGAACCTTTACACGTACAGCATGATTTCTTTCAAATAATCGTTAATTAACTAATTTTATTTACACCCATATTTGTCATTGGTCTTTTATAATAATAGTATACTTCGTTCCAAGGTTTATCTAGCTTAAAGTCTTTGAAGTTGCACAAAATAACCAATAAAAACTGTGACAAAACAGTTTCTTTTCCATCGCTACGTTCAAACCAACGGAAGAGAAATTAGTCCTGTGCTCAACATTTGGTTCACAATTGAATTTGATATTCAAGAGTATGCTACAATCACAGGATGAAACCTTCAATCGTGAAATAGGGACGTTAACAACTTGTAAATGATTATCAGAAAACAAATTCACAGCGAAGTCTTCTAGTTTCTCAAAACAACTGCAATAGGCCTACAAATTTTAGGATTGTCATATTTTTTGATAGTCCTTCCCACAAAATTCCTTTGGGTCGACGTTTTGAAAGAAGGAGTCAACGTTTTGAAAAGGAGATAGTAAGGTTTTACACAAAAACATTCATTCGTGTGAAACTTAAAAAAGAAGCCGATTAACTGGACTAGCGTTTGTTTTTAAATAAACTGAATCAAATTTCTTTTTTCTAAATTTCAAACAATTCTATCATTTACTTTTTCTTCGAGATAGCCACTACCAGACACAATTAGGGATTTGGATTTGTGGAAAGGTTTATTGTCCACCTTCTTTTTTTTGTTTCGAAGATTTTCTGACAAATCGATTTTGACCTCTCACCTAGGACACACTCTGCCTCCCATAATACATTTCATTTTTTTTTAATTATAATTTTTTACATAGAAAACAAAAATTAATCTTAGCACCGTCTAATAAATCGTCAAATGAGTTAGTGCTGAATAAAAAGCCTTAGATTCAAAAACAGTATAGATAAAATCATTTTTTGAACCAATACAAACAATAATACTAATAGATTTGAAAAAAACCTCATTACTTACTGACTATTCTACCGTCGCCAATACAATATGTTTTGTTAATAGTGTGTATGCATGTTTTTTTCATAAATGACTTTGCTACTATAGCTACAATTTTTCAGAATATTTAATAGGATTGCAAAAAAAATCGTCAAGGTTCTAAATTAATGCAAAAACCTGTCAGTGTCACTTCGAAGATTGCCAATTATATGCCAAAAAAAAGAATGAGAGAAAGGAAATAAGTAACAAGATTACCAGAACTGACATATTCTTGTATTTAGTATGGTCCTTCATACTTAAATTTAAAAGTAGTCTCTTATTATGGTCTATTCTGTACCTCAGAAGTTTCCTATTTGCACTTTTACTGCTATAAACTCGTCGCAGCATTAGAACACCTGATGGCGACACATTGACAAACCCTCACCCGTGCCGCTCTATTCCAAGGTCCTACATTGCCAACCTCCCGCCCCTATCTCTAAGGTCGAGCATTTCCCTTACAATCTTGCAGTCTATATTGTTGAATTACTATACTTTAGTGGGTTTTCTCCATATGAAGGGAATGGACAAGCATGCTAACCTGTCCTTTCAAGATAATGCGGTTGGTGGGGCTGGGCCACTTCGTTCATTGAGTTTTGCTTGGAACAAAGTCATCAAGCTCTATTCCTGAAATAACAGATTGAGTGCCTGCAGTTTTAATATGGGATTTCTTGCTTATGGTTTATAGTAAGTGATTAAATTCAAAAAGACTTTGAAAAAGTAGTTCAAAGGCTATAGGACTTTATAAAATCATCGATAGGACTTCCCCTGACTCCAAATATATGCGGAAAGCAGTACACACCCGATAAGAAACACCTTTATTTGATCCCTAATTATGAAAAAAATTAACCAAAAATATAACTAACTTGATTAACTTTGATAACCAAATGGTGATACCCCCTACCTCCAAGTCGTTTAGATGCCAACTAAATAAAGATTTAATATAGGAAACATGCATAATAGATCGGTCAAAGAAGCCTTTTTTTAAAGGCACCAAATTAGTTTTATTAGAGGATTTTGTAAACTAATATTGACTTAAATATAAATAAATCCTAGATTCGTGATTAAGTCAATCAAAACCTTCAAAAAAAGTTATTTAGCTCAAGGAATAAAACCGGAATATATGCTACTTGACAATGGGAACCATTGATCAGCAACTCAGTAACTGACTATTTATGATGAATTTCGAGACACTTGCTCACACCTACAGCATATAAATTATAGGCAGTATGATCTTTCCCTATCTCACCCATTATAAAAACCCGGACCGAGGTGCGAGTGCTCCAGAGAACGTAAAAACATAAGCGACATTAGATCTTTTCACGTGTAGACAAGTCAGATTTCTCTTGAACGCGAAACTTGGCTTCAGCGTTGGAACACTAAATTTTGAAGAAACTAATTTTAAATTAATTTATTCCAATACATATATGAAAATTGGTAATTAGTAGTGAAATATTATTATCAGATATTTCTAGAAATAAAAAGTAGGTTTGGAAGTCTCGAGTTGGTTTCAAAGGCATTTTGAGAAAGTTTCTGCGAAAATACCTGTTCCAGGGTAATTGGACAGCTGGTGGCAGATCAAATGAGAGGAGCTGTTTGTACGCGCTAATGCAAGAATAAGTGGAAGGAGCTGTTTGTTCGCACCGAGAATGAAGAGCCAGAAATTATCTGCGGTAAATTTACTACTATATCTTTATACTGTGCTCACACCCAAACTTTAAAATACGGTATTTTTTCATTTTACCAAGTGTTCACAAGCTTCTACAGTGTAAATAAAATTTACTTGCCACAGGTAAGGGAAACTCCCTATATCACTAACAGCGAAAATAAATTAGGAAACTTGGATGTCTCTTGTGGTTCCTGGAACTGATATTGACATGGAAGTAGAAAAGCTCTACGTTCTATACTCAAATTTTTATCTATTAAAGACACCAATTAGGGCCTAAAAGCCTAACATTACCATTTTGCAGCACCCCGCCCCATATTATTGCTTATTATATCTTCCCTGTAAAATTTCGCCTGAGTTCCGAATAGCCCAAGCATTTGTCTATAATTTCTTCTAAATATTCTAAAAGCTTCGTCTAAATTCTTTGTCTTTTCTGTGCTTACTATATCTATAAAATTGTCCTCTTTCAGTAAGCTACACCCAAATGTTTTGGCTAAAGAATAATGTAACTTTACCTAAGTAATGGCTCCCTACTATCGACGTTTCTAACTCAAAAAATTCGTCTATCGCATAATTAAAACCCATAATATCAAGTCTCAGACAAGGGTCGCTTTTTCCTATGATCACTTTAAATATATATCCGCAACTTAAAAACTAAAAGGGGACAGGAGTTGTCCGTTTCGTTATTTGCTTCTTAAATTTCTCATAAGAGTTACTGGGACTGCTTATTTCATTCACTTGTTGAATCCTTTCCACGACCTTTTGGGAGAAGTTAAAAGATTGTCTGATGACCTGTGCGTAGATGGTAATATTTCAGTTGAGGCACAACCTCCTTTCTTTTCTGACAATAAAAACATCAAAAAAGCAAAATTAAACTAATGATGAAATTCATTCAACGACGTATACTTCTAAAAGATAAGAGAGAAAAAGCAACACATATCATCAGTATAAAAACACACACACACAAAAAAAAAAAAACAGTTATAAACACTCAATAAGTTTCTGCAATTTAGAACTATTAAAAAATTTCTAATTTGGATTTTGACAAGATTAAGCCAAAAAATGTGACACAATACTATTCTGGATGAATAAATACGGCTAAATATTAAGCTAGAAGAAATTGTCTTTAACACTGAAGGGCAGTCAAAGCTGCGTTTTCTTCACACCGGGAAAACAACACAACCAAAACAATGCTTTGTACTAGCACAAAAATCCATCTGCTGAGATCATATCTTGAAATCATCTGCCATGATTCTACCACCAGTTGTACTGCTAAAGCAGTCGTAAATATCATTTTCGTTTTGAGTAGCCTTAAATCATTCCAAAAGACAACAGTGACTTTTCCTGGTGCTCCCGTTTCTCGTTGTCTTAGAAAGTAAAAGTCCAAACGAAATCGCACTTCACTTTTCTTCTCCTTTCGCAAGATAGACACTCTCCCTCTAAAACCAAACAACCGACTAAGGGCGTCCGTGGATGAGAGGGAGGTCGCGGAAAAAATCACTCTTGTATCCTGAAGAATCACGAAAAAGCAATTCTCTTTGATAACTGATCGCCTGTCAGGAGCACCCCAGAAAATCCCCCCTGATATAGTTGTTGCTAAACTTGTGGCAGTGAGGAAGAGAGTTCAAAATAACCACTAACAGACGCTGCAATAACGCTTAGATCCGATGATTCTGTGTCGTTTAAAAGCGACTCTAGATTATCTATCTCAGTATTCAAGTCAGGATTGAATCCGTTGTCATTTTGTATCACTGATGTAAAGTCATCAACTGAGCAGTCTGAAAATCGAAAATGAATTAAAAATTATACAATGAAAAGCTCACTTGAAAAAAAGTCGTTTGTCGCCTCAGACTATAAAGACACGGGTACATATAAGAAGAGGGGCGGAGTGGTCAAGGTCTCCCTCCCGTAAAGAAATTTCGTGCCTCGATACTGATCTAAACGTCAAAGTGAAGACAAGAATTTACTTGTTTTAAGTTCGGCCATTTGACAAAAAAGCCAGGATATCGTCCAGTTTGACCTTTAAAGTGAGTGAAGTAACCTTTGTCTTGTAGCCTTCCCCCTATCGATTTTCACGGTTTTAGGTCCCCCTCCCACCGACCTCATTTCTCAGTGCGTCCATGCATAAAGCTAGCTGCATTTGTAATAAGAAGGCTGACTTGCCTTTTCATCATTTACACAAATTGATCGTCATTCGATTATTTTCAAAGCTTTACAGAGGAAGAGCATAAAGTTGTACTGAAAAAAAAAAAAAAAACTATTACTACTAACAACTCACAGCCGCCTGAGACCAACAAAGCTGCGCACGCTCCTGCTCCATCCCAATCTATTCAAAGCTTCCCTCTTTAAACCCTCCCAGGAAGTTCCTATTTCCTTTAAATCTTCCTTAAGACTTCCTCCCACCCCAACCCAGACGACCTGCTTTCCGTTTAGCCCTTGACGGTTGGCCAAAAAAGACAATCTTCGGCAATGTGAGATCCTTCACCTGCAGAACGTGCCCTAGCCATCTCAACCTTTCTCTTATTATAGCCCTAGAAAGCGGGATTGAACCACATTTTTCGTACAACCTACTGTATGAAATACGGTCAGTCAGCTGGGTACCCAGAACAATCTGTAGGTGATTTCTCTGAAAAATTTCAAGCAAATCTTCATCCGCTTTTCGGAATGCTCATGCTTCAGAGCCATATTTGACCACTGTCATCCGTGTAGCTTCCAATATTCTAATCTTTGTTTGCAGACTTATGTTCCATTTCTTCCAAACTTTGTTTAACTGTGAAAAAACACCCTAAGCCTTGGCTATTCTACTTTTAACATCTTCACTGCTCTCACCATCTTTACTAGTAATACTACCAAGGTAAGTGAAGCTGTCCACCTGATCTACCTTTTCGCTACCCAACGTCACCTTTTACATCTTCACTTATTCAGAGCCTTAGCGACTTAGTCTTCTTAACATTAATTTTCAAACCTATTCTAGCACCTCGAATTCGCAAACACTCTAAAAGGTTATTCCTTTTGCTCATAATGTCATCAAGGATGCTTATCATCACCATAATCAAGTTGCAAGAGAGTTTTTCCTCCCCATTTGATTCCGTGGTCTCCCATTACCTTTCCTGTGCTCCTTAAAACCAAGCCCATCAAAATGATCCATATAAAGGGGGACAGAATACAACCCTGCTTAACCCCTGATTTAATACGAAACCAGCTGCTAACCTTAGTTCCTACCTTAACCGCCGCAATGCTATTCTCTTACATAGCATTAACCACTTTAATGTATTTGTCTGGTACACTGTACAAGGATAAGATCTTCGCTAAAGCTCTTCTATCAACAGAATCGAGTGTTTGCTCATAATCTATAAAACTGAGGACTAAAGGTGTATGATTACTCAGGGACTTCTCAATTATTAGCCTAAGAGTGAACATTTGCTCGACACATCCTCTACCCTTTCTAAAACCACCCTGTTCTTCTCTTATCACTTTGTTTACAGCATCTCTCAGTCTAAAAAGTATCATATTACTAAGAAATTTGCTACCTACAGAGACCAGGCTAATGCCACGATAATTACCACACTCACTCTTATCACCTTTCTTATACGGAGGTTTAATTAGGGTTTCCTAAAATCACTAGGTACTTCCCCTTTTTCAAAATCATATTCATAATCTTCAGTAGCTTATTTCTAACCTCAGAGCCACCATATTTAAGAAACTAACCTAAATAAAAATTTAAACAAGCTTAATTTCAATCATCATTAGATGAAAACATTGAAGACTCAGCAACTTTCTACGATTTTCAGCTTCATTTCTGTGTTCAAACGGAATCACAAATGGCTGTAGTTATCAAATAATTATTCGAAAACCACCAACAATACATCAGAATATAATTCCCATTTCCAAAAGTAATATAAAATCAACGGGAATTTTCTACAGGGGAACGTTCAGGTGCTCTCACAAGCCTTTGTCATGCAACGAAAGTTTTAAATTTACGCGGAAGAGCCCCAGAAGATGTGACAGTCAAGATCAAGATAAAGCAATTTTATGCTTACAGCAATTTTTTCCGATAGTATAAATAAAATCTTTTAAAGCCAGAGGTACAACAAAACAGGAGTTTTGAACTAATGGTAATCATGCACACACTCTTAAGATACAAAGGAAGAAAAAAGAAAAGAAAAGAAGGTATGTAATAAGAGCAGCATGGTTACTACTGCAATCCCGCATATCCTCCTCAGCAAACAATGCTGCTCTTAGATATTGTGTGAGCAACAAGGACGAGGTAGGTCAGAGCTAATCTTCAAAAGGAGGCGACTCTGAGGCTAAGTAAAGAGCAAAGAAACGACCTTGAGAATGTGCAGAAACGAGCTACCCATCTGATATTAGGTCCGCAATTCACGAATTACGATGATAGCCTCAAAATCCTAGGCCTAGAAAGACTTCATGCCAGGCGACACCAGCTTACAATGGCCTCTGAACAGAAGCTTTTGGAGTCGAGCAAGCATCGAGGCTTGCTCCCCAAACCGGCATGAACAGGGTATAATACAAGGCACCAGAACAAACTGGAGCCTTGTAAGCCCACGGCTACCGACCGATACAGATTGTCTTTTCGACCCTATTTTATGTCTCATTTTAATAAGTAAGTGACAAGGAAGTGTGAATAATTAAATTATATTTTGTGTCTTATTTAATTCATGTTATTTGACATAATAAATTCGTATCGTACCGTATCATATTCTGAAAAGGTGCAACTGGGGCCCTCTTTTCACGAGAAGTTCAACTTATCCCCCTGATCTCCCATCCATTGAATTTATTAAGTCAAGCCAAAAAGCAAAGAATACGAGAATTGATGACAGGAAACTTTGCCACTGTAACACGTGTTTAGGAGGAATTCAAACTAAAAATACCGGTGAATGAGGAAATACCCAGCAGAAAAACACGCAAGACAGAAAAAATAATAATTTAGTTTTTATTTTATTTATTGAAATTTAGTTCTGAACTAAATTTCCTGTGCCAAGGCCCTGTAAATTCTTGCAGCCACTGCAACCAGAAGTTCAGAAGTCAACTTGCAAAGGAAGCAAATTCTTATTAAACTAATGAATCATAATTACTCTTTGGCTTACATTTATTTTCTTTTTTAATTACGCTTACTGTTTTGTTCCAACCACAAAAATTTATCGCTTCTTAGGAAGAACTGATATTTGACACCATAGTCAATAACCAGCCAGAAGCCATCAAAACAGGTAACACTGAACAAGCTTGGCTCCTGGTTACAATTCACTGATCTACACCCAAAAATAAAAGCTAATACTGATTCGAAATAGCCAAACAACAGATTCTACTGTCCACCTTTGCTATTAAATTAAATTTACAGTAAAGTAAATTTGAAACATACAAATAAACATACAAATAAACTTTACAACATTGAATCGAAAAATCTATCTAGCTAATACAGAAAAAAACATAAATGCGTTTATGGTTTAAGATTTCAAAAGCTCATTGGCACGAATATAATCAAGCAGAGATGACCCAGTTTATTTTAATTTCCCTATTCTAGATCAATCCTACATTTTACAACACAATTTATTGAAAGAAAAACCGAACATTTCCTAGTTTTTAATTCATCAATTAACTCACATCACCTTTAATCAACGCCCTTGACAGCCTTTTGGTGATAGCCAACTGTTTTTTCCCACCATTAATTATTTCCGTTTTTAATATTTTTTCCCGCGTTTTCCCTTTGTGCCCTTTTTCCATCCAATAAGCATTAGGAGCATTTGAATATGCTTGTAGTTTCACAGAAATAAATGCTATATGTATTTATGCTTTATTTTGAATCCACTAATAACAAAATGTAAAACAAATTGAAAAAGAAAGAAAACACTAATTATGAACAATGTACGAGTATACTTTCAAAACAGTGGAAGTCTATTTTTACTGAAATCCGAAAGCTTGAATCCGAATGCCTTGCAAAGAAATGCAGGTGGACACAAACACCAACCAAAGATTAAATAAAGCACAAAATAAAAGTACACAGAGAAAAGGAAAAAAAATATATGACCAAAGAAGAAATAAAAAGAGTAAGAATTACAGCCTAACCTTGAACATTAATGTCAGGAATGCTGGACGGTGTCTGTGGGGTTTGAGGTGCTGTGTTCATTGCAAATCTATTCACTTGCTGGTCAATACACTGTCCGAATGAAGAAAAACACAGATTAGCATCAAGGCCCATGTCAAGACCCAAACCCAGGTTATTTCCTGTCTGCCCGTGAACCTAAATAAAGGATGAAAAGATTTTCATAAATTTTAAAACCTTCGTTACATCAACAGCAAAAACAAAGTGAAAGATTAACTCAATATAGTAAAAATGCCACGTACTACCCCCCTTTCTACGATAAGTCAGCTTAAATGTTTAGCCTTATGCATACATGTAAAGTCTCCTCCTTGTTCTCCTAAAAATCTTCTGTACAAAAATTAGAAAGCAGTAGCCTAGAAGATCAATTTGAAGACTGAACTTGAAGCACTTTTTAGCTTGTATATAATATAATTCTTTCAATTTAATTGGAATATGTAAATTAAAGCTTAATTTGAATTTGCATTTTAGTATTTACCTTATTCTTTGATAGAATGCAACATAAATTTGATTGTATAACAAATGCAGTAAATATATATGTGCATTGTCTATTTTTATCACTGAATACCTACTTTTGCAACCCCCATTATACTTGGAATCTATCTAATTGTATTACTGAGATAATTATAAACAAAACTATTCAAGCAAGTTAATAAAAAACCTAACCCAACAGAAGAAATTCGAAAAGAAGATTCATCGCTGGTCTCGCTTTTAATGCGACAGTCATCTGGTGGCAATAACATCCATAATTTTGGCATCTGCTTACGTGCCTGAGCATAAATAATGCTCTTTGGGTCATTGTCTCACTGGACTCAGTCAGATTTACATTAAAGAAAATTATTTAGGGTCCAATGGACAAAAAGTTTTGTGTCACTTTTGTTTCTGATCTCTTGTTTATAGCAGCTATTCTAATCAGGACTGTCACTGAGAATTTAACAAAATTCCAGTATTTACTTTCAGAAAATCCCAAGAGTAGAAAACAAAAACCCAAGCTATTAGGTTTTGATGTTTCAAACAAACTTGGTGGAGAGTACGAACTTGTGTCCTAAACAAAACATATCGAAAGACAAAATCGAAAACATGATAAAAAGCTAAAAAAAAAAAATAAAGAAAAGAAAACCACAGCAAAAACACCCAAAAACAGGAAATAACCTACACATAAATTTATAGGCGCTTAAAACGCCTGAAGCAAGCAAAAGCCAATGCAAATTGTTTAGGTTGGAAGCTAGGATGCAATACAGCCAAACAGTTAAAATACGACCATTTGAACTTGTCCCACCCTGAATATTTGCTGTATAATTAAAGTAGTATGGATGATAAGGTGTCTAACAAAATTTCCCACCAGAACCGGTTTCCTCACTTACTCATAGAAATTTGATTAGAGTGGTTTATTTGGAAACCAACCTGACTGAAATAGAAGTCTAAATCCATCAAATCTGCAAGTGAAACGCATTTATGTCCAACTTGCTGTCAACTTATATAAAAGTAAAAAACCTATCCACCACTTACCTACAGTTAAATATAACCTACTTTTGGATGTACAAGAATAAAGTGTGCGAAATTTCAAATTTGAGAACTTAGAACTCTTAGATTCAATATCGTTTATCGCAGAGCATAAATAATTATATAATATAACTAAAACAGCTATAAATACAAGTACATTTTTTAGTTCACTAGAACTTGTCAAGTTCAATTCAAAAAAAGACAGTAAAAATAGGAAAACAAAGAACGGCTTAGAATGGATGTTAGCGATTTAAGATAGTCAAAATCTAGTGAAGCTTATATAGCCTATATTAAATGACTAGCTCTGCCATTTCGGTTGCACCGAAGGTAGTAAAAAATGGCTGAGTCTCATAATCCTTAGAAACAATTAATCAATGTCGCATTCCGAAAAAAACAAACAATAATAGTTTCAATTTCTTAGAAAACAGAGCTCCTACAAAACAAGACAGATTAAGCGGATCTGGAAATGGAAATGAATGGGCAGCTACTTTACTGGCATTTCGGTCAAATTTCTTGCAGAAATCGGTTTCATGACTATAAATTGGAAAACAAACTAATTGTAAACGATTTTTCCATAAACTTAATTGTAATTTTGCTGTTTAATTCACAGGGCGCGTAAAAAAAAGTTTAAGAACCATGTTTCGGCAACATACGTAGCGCGAGAAATCTAATTTGGATTGCACACAATAATAAAAGAAAAAAAGAAAAAGAACAACAGTGAACTTCTAGAACAAGTTCTGAGTAATTTTGGCTAGTGTTTCTGCTATGAATTAAATTTCAGATCAGCTCCATAAAATACAATTTTTGACATAAAATGGTATACTAAAGTTGAAAGAGTATACGCCCGTGTGCAGGGGCATATTGCAACTGCTTTTTATTTGGCAGGGGAAGGGGGGCTCATGTATTTTACTAAATTAACACCTAATTTTAGTAAAATTTTTGCCTTTGGAAAAATATATATCGATTTTACAAAGTGGTGTGGGGACACCTCCATTCATTCATCCTATTTGGGAGGCCCTGACCGCGAGTAATACAATGGTGAACACGGCTCTCTTACGTATAGTCATTTGATTTTAATCCCTTCTAAGCCAGGAACAAATAGAGAACCTATAAGCCCCTTAGAAAGTGCTCTCTTATATACTCAAGATTAAGAATCTTTACTTATTTTATAACTTTTATTAACTTTCACAATTCAGTTTTTCCATAAAACCTATCTTTTCCGTACACTACTTTGAGAATATCCCCCTTGATCTTATTCCTAATTCCTTTGCGGTTATCATCTACTTTTCTCAAAAATTAATCTATCTTTATTATCAGCAATTTCTTTAATTTAAGTCAATAATACTGGAACAAACAAAACCCCATAGAAATGGAACAGATTCCTCATCCTTCAAAGAAAAAAGGGTTACAAAACGGATTTTTGCTTAGTTTGCGGATATTATTAAATATTTGATGTCTTGTACCCTATTCTAATGGCCCATTAAACTGACATTAAGGAATTATAGAAGTTCTAAGTAATAATGTACTACGTTTAAAGACTAATCAAAAACCTTCCCCTTTCCCTAGTTCTATATTTTAGCACAAGAATGCAAAAAAATAGTTTAGCAAACAAAGGAAAATAGGAGCCAATATCCTACCTGAAGGGAGTTAAAGCACATGCCAATATTGCTGCTGCTTTGAAGCTCATTCTAGGAAAATAGCAAAGCCATTTCAAAATAGTATATAAAAAAAAACAGAAATAAATGAAATAAAAGCAGCTATATACGAGGATAGGGCTTAAAAGCACCATAAAACTCCTGATAATCCTTTCCATTCAAACAAAATTTTGTCATATATATATATATATATATATATATATATATATATATATATATATATATATATATATATATATATATATATATATATATATATATATTATAGGCAGCGTTTGTGAGATTCTACGAACTGACCATTCTGTTTAGGTTAAGAGGGTATCAATGTGACACACTGGTACCAAACTAAGTTGGCCACCCCCACCCAAAAAAAAGTAAATCCTAATGCGTTAATTTAAACGTTAACTACCTCAATGTGATTAAGGAATAGCTGAACTGAATGACGCGCCACGAGTCTTCTTAGGGCATTAATTGTTCCTTTTTTTATGTCAGTAAGGATCAGTCACATTCACCAACCTAGTACAGTTCAGTGAGCTTCTATTTATCTTACTTACGAGCAGTTAGGATGATTGTAAAATCCGGATTGTGTGTAAGAATAAAAAAAAAAAAAAAACAAAAAAACAAAAACAAAAAACGATGAACAAATAAGATTATTCTTAGAGTACATATTTGCATAAGAAACATATATTATGGGTTAATCTCAAAAATATATATTGCTTCCATTATCTCTATTGCTTTTTGTTGTTGTTTTAATTCAATCATTTGCCAATTTACTAGGCATTTCTGCACGAACAGCGTAAAAGTTGATCATCGAGATCAATCGGCTGGTCACTAGTCTGCTAACAGCAACCTGGATACTACTGTCAAAACACAGAAAAAAAAAAAAAAAAAAACAGCCAGTTTGGCAATAAATAAGAAAAAGGCTGATGATATGGTGACCAAAATGGTCAAGACCGACAAAAACACAAATATTAAAAGTGTAGTAAAATAATCCACCAAGACAGCTTTTTTGCTTACAATAAATATAAAAAAACTCTTGTCACGGAATAGGAGAATATCTTTCACTTGGAAATGTATTTTTTTGTACAAATTCACAAAAATTGCTGTCTCGAAACAGGATTTAAATCTTCAATTCTTATAGCCTGAAATAAATATTATCAATTTAGAACAACTTAAATAACTAGTAAATTTATTTAGTTTCAGGACCCTTGCAAAATACAAATAACAAAAACATCAAACGAGGATTTTTTGGAATAAAGTGCAATTTACTAATACGGGAGGCTTGACAGACAGAATTTAATTGCTTGATAGACAAGCGGAGCGCGGTAGCTTTGGAAAACAGGATGTACACTCAATGTATAAAACTGCAAATGTACTCTGGGACATGAATTCCGAGCTTCTTTCTAGATCCACACCTCTTTGAATCCTATGACAAGATCTCGAATCCCTTTTGAGTTTGGCTCAAGACTTTGGTTAAAATACTATTTTATATATGCATCATGCTAGGTAGCTGTATCGAAATCCTTTTTTAATCACCCTTAAAAGTACTTTCTCACGCCCAGAGGGAGTGCATGTGTCCCTGGTTGGGAGCCTTTGCACTGGGAAAGAACCCATTCTCTTATAATGTCGACATATTAGCTTAAAAAGCGTTCCAGCGACCAATATAAATCTAAATTATCGTACAAAATAAAACTGATCAAATACCTATTTGACTTTCTAATATCTTTCCAACTTAATCTGGAATTTATAATTTTGGACATATTTAATAAGTAGTAAACTACAAATGTCCTTTTATAACTTGTTCGTTTATTTTATTTTTATTTTTGTACTTTCAGATTCTAATGCAAATCTTTTAGAATTACTTTTTACAAATCTGTTGACAAGGTATGCCGGTCAACATTTTTAGCTTATTTATTTTATTTTCATATTCGATTTTTCGTTTTATGCAATTAAGCTCCTATCTCAAATATCAAAATTTACTCTGCAGTTACTTTTATATCTAAAATACCTGTTTCCAACAAAATTGGTCCACTCAAGTAATTTCTGAGCTGCTATATGTAGGTCCCAATAGGATACAAGCTTGAGAGAAAAGAGCATGACACACAAAAAAAGTAAAATCGTTGCAAAACCGTCAGCAAAATACAAACTAATCAAAAAATTTATTGAACTACTTTCATTTTCCTAAAAATCTGTGTCAGTCAATGGACATTTGGATGATGAGGCACACTAGCTACCGTAGACATGGTTGACGTGACCCCCCCCCCCCATTGAACCGTGAGTTAGCCGTTTGTTTATCTTATTATTATTATTCTTTTCCTCAACAATCTTAAGCCTAAATCCTGTCCATCCAAGGATTTCTCCTTAAGTGATTTCTTTGGTACGGCTCAATTTAGATATAGAATTTCAAAAGCTGGATTCACAGTAAAACTGAAAGACTACCCATTCATAAATGTCAATGAAAGTCACAACCTTGGCTTGCAAAGAATAAGTTAAAAATGGAAAATAAAAAACAGCTATTATTTTTATTTCGTTTTTTTTTTAAATTAACCTTATAATTTTGCAGAGTAACGCTAAACGCGGTTATTTCTAGGTTTTCTGTTTCTCAAGGGTGGATTTGAATGTCTTCTCTCAAATTCTAAAAACTCTTTGGACTTAGGCAGATAAAAAATCTAAAAAAATAAATCTTACCATGTTAATGTTCTCAAAATGAAGTTGAAGGGAGTCGGTATATATTGGATTCAAGTTTTTGCTGCCAATACCAGAATCAGAATTGCTGCCATTACTGCCAGCCCCTTGTTGACCATTGTCAGAGAAAGGGCTACTAGGTGAGGCTCCCATTCCCGGGGAGCTGGCTGGAGACAAGCTTTGTGAAAGAGGGCTTGGTGGTGCACTATTATCTCCTGGACTACCACTCCTGTAGTTTTTGGCGTTCTAAAATAAACAGGAATAAATTTATAAGATATTATAGTATGCATATGGATTGCACATAGAATATTATGGACACTGGACAGCTAGTTACACCCACTAAATACACTGTAAGACCATTTAATCGATTTTTTCTTGAGGTACAATGTCTAGAGATTTGTTTGGGAAGAGGTTAGAAAGCTCTGCCTTTCAAAAAGTGGTCCATAAGATGCCTAAGGAGATACTTTTATAGGAATTATGTAAGCAAAATGCGAAATATTATCCTAAATGAGATACTTTAGAATTGAACGCGTTACACGAGAGAAAAAAAAAATCACTAGCTATCCAGAACAAGAAAGAATTTGAGTTCCAAATTTTAGCTGACACCAGTTGAATGAATTTATCAGACGGAAGACATTTCTACCAGTTACGCTTAAGACACGTTTGAATTGGGAAAGAGAGGCACATCACTTCCTGAAATCTTATTGTTTGATCAGATGGGACTAATGCAGGGTTCCCACTCCTAGTGATTTATCACTATTTCTAGTGATTTTTTATATTACCTACACAAAAAATCACTAAATTTGCACGTAAATCACTAGATTATTGAAGAAAACCACTAAATTAACCAGAAAATCATTACAAGCTAGTGATTTTTTCTCACCGGGCGGCAACCCTGGAATAATGTAGCGTGTCTAACTCCAAACTCTGATAAATGCATGCAGATATCATTTCATCTCAAGAAGTACATGTTTATATAGATACATATTATAAAATTTCACATCAGAAAGATATTCAAGATTCACGACTTTGGCTAATATTATATTTAAAGTCTTACAATATCTTTAAAATAAACACAATTTAGGCTGGTATTGCGAGAATTCAGGGCAAAAATTGAACATTACTAAAATTAAAATTGGGACATTTTACCATTATTTAGAATAGTACCTCAATAGAGTCAGTAGCCTACTATAACCCTTAACTCATTTCCTTTTTCTTGGAATTACCTAATATTTAAGACAAGGATTTAGCGACTGACAATTATAAAAAAGTAGAAATGGAAAGAGAGAATGCAGAAGGAAAAGGCAAAATAAGCAAAAAAGAAGAGACAAGAGAAAAAAAGAAGGGAAAAAAGGAAGATTATCAAAACCAAGGAACACTTACAGGAATGCTAAGAGTGTTAGAGTACCAATTGTACTGGTTTCCGGTATATGGGTGAGTAATTCTTCTTTGCGGCAGCAAAGCTGTTGAGTGCTATAAACACATGCAAACAAAACGAAAATAATTAATCATGCAAAAGGAAAATACAAATCTACATTACAAGCATAATAGCACACAACATTCTTTCTACATAGAACAAAACTAAAATAAAATATAACAAAAAATAAAAGAAAAAAAGAGAAGGAAAAATGGAAGAAAACTTGCACTAACAAGTAATAGTGTTGAGCGACCCTTTATCATGACAAAAATTAATTTTTATCATGAAAAATTAATAAATAAAAAGAAGGTTATAATAAAAAAAAACAGAAGAGAGAAAAAAGGAAAAGCTAAAAAAGCTGCAAAAAAGCGGACTTAAAATTATCCAGTCCAACTTAAATAAGCCCATAAAGTCAACAAAATTAAACATAAAATAAAAAAAGTTATTACAAGGAATTGCTAAGAAAACTAAAGTTGTAATTTATGAAGGAAGGAAATAACATTGGCATTAACATGAATTCTTTTGTAAAAAGAGATGGTTGCCCGGCATATATCACGCCATCACACCGCCCAAATCAAGCGGTTGAGGGACTTAGATCTTCTGTACATAATTTGATTGTTTAACAGCATTTCCAGTCTTTTCAATCAAGCAGTGAATTCGATTTCCAAACAATTAAAATAACACTATAGAAGGGGGGAAGCAAAATATATGTCACCTGGTGTATGTGTTTTCTGAAAGTGGACATCCACTCTCTTTTAGCACACGGTAAAGGACTAAGATTAACATTCACAAAAACAAGCTAAAAAAGATTGTTTTGAAGTAAGATAGTGCAAGTTTAGGAAATCTACAATCAACCAGCACGATTCCAATTAATCCATCCACCACCGCCACTGCCTCTTTTGTTTCTGTCGTATACGGCTTTCAGATCTGAGTCATAAACACATTGCGTAGATATTACATTGCATAGGCACTACGGAGAAGACAAGAAGACATACTAGAAATTTTCCACGTAAATTGCAAAAAAAAAAAAAAAAAAAAAAAAAAAAAAAAAAAAAAAGTGAATAATAAAGGAAGTTGATCAGATGCCAAACACAACTCTTCTTTAACGAAGCGATTCGACCCCACTCAGTATATCTATAATGAAATAGCTGCTTGGGATTTCCTCTCGGTGAACAAAGACAATAAAGAATAGTTGCATTAAATTGCCCTCCGAGTGGCAAGAGGAAGGTTGTACCCCACATTAGACTGGGACAAGGTAAAAAAAAAAAAAAAATACAAGATCTCATAAAATTTCTTGCACGGTGGCTAGAGAAGGACTTTCGAACCGAGACACAGATTTCTCGCCAGTGTGTTCCAGACAGTTTATTGCTGCGATTAATTTAGTGCATAAACAAGAAGCAAAACAACACTCTCTCGGCTCAGAAAATAAACTTCTTAAGATCGAATGTCAAACTTGTGTAGTGCTACATCTCTTCCAAGTCGAACCCAAACAATCTCCTCTAGATTTCTACGAAAAAAACCCTGAAAGGAGCCTGGAAATCCCAAATACTAATTTTTTTGAAGAAATTTTCGACTTTCATCGAACTTTCTGAAAACTCGTATGCATACAAAGCTTGGGTTCGGATATAAATTGAAACAAGTCTAGCTGTGATCCAAGATGAGGGGAGTGAGGATTTCCTGGAATCGTGTTATTCGCACATCTGTAGAAGTTCAGATCTCCACGAAAATCTAGTGTCCTAGTTATGTAATTAGCCTGTCACGATCCAATATGGGGGAGGGGATCCCAAAGTTTTTCCAACACAGAGAAGCCATAGTATCTAAATTAAACTTGGTAGACGTATGTTCGGACGCAAACCGACCTCTGCAGGGTTGTGGACATATCGGAGGGCTAAATTCTTGTAATCAGAACGTCTGCTAGAAAAGATTGTCAGAGTATCAAAAAAATTTGGCGGAAAATGGGAATTGATTTCCACATGGCACCTTTCTGGAGTCTGAACAAGATATGAACTCTTAAGAAGACTTCTTGATTCGTTCCATCGATGCATCAACATATTGGGTTGATTAATCTTCACCATACTTGACCTTCAAGGGTGCAGATCGGATCTGACCTCCATGTGCTGAGAGAGGGAGGATGAAGGGTATTTAAATTTTAGCCATCAAGGGACCTACCAAAAGGAATATTGAATTGGATCTCTCCCAAACACAGTAAAAAATTACTGTTATTGCTATAGTTATGTCTTTTGAGATCCCAGGATCGATTCAATCCCCATTGTGGAGGAGGAAGAGGAGTCCCTAGATTCTTTGTACCCTTAAAAAAAAACATACAACAAGTAATAATACGAAATATTTTCACTTTTGTAACTTTAAGAAATCAAAAATTAAATAAGATTTTAAGGAATAAATATCAGCATATGCATATTAAACTGACAATGCATATTTTTTTTCAGTAAAGTACAAATTATATTCTGGCTTTTAGAAAGCGTAAGGGTTTTGAACCCTACTCACATTAATTTATGCTCGTTTCGAGTTTGACTCTAATATTTATTTTAATGTTTGTTCGTTTTGGATTTCATTTATTTATGATACTGATTTGGGGTAGTTGTATGCTTGGTAGATTATATGATAGTCCGGACACCAGGTGTTGAAAATGTGAACCATACCACGACGGAATGGGGCTGCTACGAGAATTAGCCTACCCTCCACTCCCTAAATTGACCATGTGGATTCAAAAATACCAATGGCACTTGTTTGCGAGTGGTGGAACACTCCGAAACTTGACATTTTATTATATTTTGGTGTTTCCCGCAAGAAAATGCATGTTCCACAAAGTTTGAGGTGCAGTTTTCCGCTCAAATAGAAATGCCTAGAAGCCATAGAAAGTTTTCATAACAAACTAACATGATTAGTTACAAAAAATGGCAGAGTTAAAAAAATGGCAAAACTATATGAGTCTTGAACAGTCTTGGTTAATATAAAGAAAATCAAATTGAATATTAGATATATAATGATATTAATTATTGAAAGATCCATCAGCTCAAGATTTTTTTTCACTGTAATTTTTATTTTCATTTTCAATGTTGTAAGAACTGGAAAATAGTAACTTTGTAATATACGTGTAATTCGTTTTCAGTGAAGCACCAATGACGCAAAAGGCTTTAGGTTTTTACAGTTAATGAAGGGGGCAATATCCAAATTTTGCTTGCAGTGAAACTATATTTCTCTTGACCAATCTTGAAAATAACTAATAAACTAAATTAAATATTTGGTGGATAATGATATTAATTGCTAAAAATTCATCAGTTAAAAATTTTACTAAAATTTTAATATTTATTTTCAATATTAAGTACAAAAGAAAACATTTGTAATATAATTCGTTTTCCAATGACGCAGTAGGTTTTAGGCTTCTGCAGTGAGGCGATACCCAAACTATTGTTTGTAGTTATTTTTATTCGATTCAAATTTTATTTACATATTTGATTTAAGTCTCACTCGTTTCAATATTTATTTATTAATTTACATTAATATATATTGTATTTTTCTTCGCATTGATTGTTATTTAATTTCTGTTCTTTTTATGTTTCATTTATAATTTAATAGAAAAATATTTGTTTTCGTTTTAATCTTGATTTTCATATTCAATCAAAGCATTACTCGCTTTAAGATCTATTATTATTCATTTATATTATTACTTGTTGTATGTTTTTTGCTATGATTGTTTATTTAATTTCTGTTCGTTTTGGGTTTCATTTATTCTTGAATAGTAGTTTCTGGTCGTTTTGAGTTTGAAATTTAACATTTATTTGTATATGCTGAACTTAAGTTTAAAATTGCCTTTAATTTTCTTTGAAAAACTTATTTTTCGAAAAGTTTTTTTTAATTAATTTTTGTTCGTTTTTGATTTCAAAAAGTTTCAAGTTTTTATGGCATGGGGGGGGGGATGATTACTGGCCGATTATTCTTGACTCTAAAAAACGGATCTAGAACTTTCAATTTAAATCGATTGGGGATTTTATCAAAGTCTACGATTACATCTTTGATAAAAACCTTATATATGAACAATAGACAGTTTGCATAACTTGTGGACAGCGATTGACAAGAATGAATGGATTGAACAAATAGCTCCAATAAGGGGGTTTGGACCATTTCACTTGCTGACACAAAGGGATCACGACTGTTTGGAATTGACCTTAACAGGAATTTGTGTGCCAAAGTAATTTTGCATCGATCACAGAGTATGTATTTTAACCTTATAATTGGATAATTATAATAGATTTCCTATATGTTCTTCCCATACAAAACCCCTTCCCATAAGTTATAAACCCCCCTTAATAAGTTATGCCACAGGGCATTACTTACAACGCCTACCCCTGGGCCCTGGTGGGCTGTTTCGACACCGGAGTTTTTTTGTTATCAGAACTTAGAACTATTTTTACAAAATGTCTATCTCAAAATTTTTATCTGATGCATTTAGGGCGTGGAGGAGGGAGAGGGACTAGTTGCCCTTCAATCTCTTTTGACTCTTAAAAAGTGAACAAGAACTTTCAATTTTCAATCAAATGAGCCCTCTCAAAAGTTTATACGAGCATCCCTTCCATAAGAAATAATATGAAGAATTCGGAGAATCCTTAAATTACAACCTTGCCCTGAGGGCTTTGGGGGAGTTGTAATCCTCAAAGACCTAATTTCCAGAACTTAAAACTACGTTTAATAAAATGACTGTCTTAAACTTTTGATTGGATGTGTTTGGCGAAAAGGTGGGCGTGAGAAGGGGGTTAGTTGCCCTCAAATAACTTTCGACTATTACATAGGGCACTAGCCCTCGGAATTTCCAATCGAATGAGCCTTTTTTGAAGTTTCTACGACAACGCGTTCTATATAGGCCTTATATGCCCCCAGGGCATAACTTAAAACCTTTGCCCTGAGGGTTGTGGAGGATTGTCCTCCTCAAAAACATATTTTCAATCTAGAAATCAACTACGCTGAACAAAATGAATATCTCAAAATTTTGATTGGATATGTTTGGGGGAATAATGGGCGTGGGGGGGGGGGGTGCTAATTGCCCTCCAGTCACTTTCGACTATTACAAAGGGCACTAGCCCTTTGAATTTCCAATTGAATTTGCCTATTTTGAAGCTTCCACGACAAAGCCTTCGATAAAAACCTTATAAGCCCCCAGGGCATAACTTAAAACTCTTGGCCTGAGGGTTTTGGGGGAGTGTCCTCCTCAAAAACATATTTTCTCTCCGGAAATCAACTACCCTCAACAAATTTGCTATGTCCAAAGTTTGGTTGGATGTGTTTTGGGGAATGATGGGCGTGGGGGGGGGCTAGTTGCCCTCCAATCACTTTCGACTATTAAAAAGGGCACTATTCCTTTAATTTCCAATCGAATGAGCCTGTTTTGAAGTTACTACGACAACACCTTCTGTAAAAACCTTATATGCCCCAGGGCATAACTTAAAACCCTTGCCCTGAGGGTTGTGGGGGAGTGTACTCCTCAAAAATATATTTACAATCTGGAAATCAACTATGCTGAACAAAAATGGCTATCTCAACAAAATTTTGATTGGATGTGTTTGGGGGAATAATGGGCGTTGGGGGGGGGGATAGTTGCCCTCCAATCACTTTCGACTATTAAAAAGGGCACTATCCCTTTGAATTTCCAATCAAATGAGCCTTTTTTGAAGTTTCTATGACAACGCCTACTATAAACCCTTATATGCCCCCAGGACATAACTTAAAACCCTTGCCCTGAGGGTTGTGGGGGATTGTCCACCTCAAAAACATGTTTTCTATCTGAAAACCAACAACTATCTCAAAATTTTGATTGGATGTGTTTGGGGGAATGATGGGCGGGGGTGGGATGGTTGCCCTCCAATCACTTTCGACTATTAAAAAGGGCACTATCCCTTTGAATTTCCAATCGAAGGAGCCTTTTTTGAAGTTTCTATGACAACGCCTTCTATAAAAACCTTATATGCCCCCAGGGCATATCTTAAAACCCTTAAAACCCATATCTTAAAACCCTTACCCTGAAGGTTCTGGGGGAGTGTCCTCTTCAAAAACATATTATGCCCCCAGGTCATAACTTAAAATCCTTGCCCTGAGGGTAGTGGGGGGGTATCCTCCTCAAAACAATATTTTCAAACTGGAAATCAACAACGCTGAACAAAAATGGCTATCTCAAAATTTTGGTTGTAGGTGTTTGGGGGACTGATGGGCGTAGGGGGAGGGGGGCAAGTTACCTTCCAGTCACTTTAGACAATTATAAAGGGCACTATCACTTTGAATTTCTAATGGAATTAGCCTTTTATGAAACTTCTACGACAACGCCTTCTATAAACCCTTGTATGCCCCCAGGGGATAACTTAAAACACTTGCCCTGAGGGTTGTGGGGGATTGTCCACCTCAAAAACATGTTTTCTATCTGAAAATCAACAACTATCTCAAAATTTTGATTGGATGTGTTTGGGAGACTGATGGGCGGGGGGGGGCTAGTTGCCCTCCAATCACTTTCGAGTATTAAAAAGGGCACTATCCCTTTGAATTTCCAATCGAATGAGCCTTTTTTGAAGTTTCAATGACAACGCCTTCTACAAAAACCTTATATGCCCCCAGGGCATATCTTAAAACCCTTGCCCTGAAGGTTCTGGGGGAGTGTCCTCTTCAAAACATATTTTCTATCTGGAAATCAACTACGCTAAACAAAAATGGCTATCTCAAAATTTTGATTGGATGTGTTTGGAGGAATGAGGGGCGTAGGGGGGGGGCTAGTTGCCCTCCAATCACTTTCGACTATTCAAAAGGGCACTAGCCCTTTGAATTTCCAATAGAATGAGCTTTTTTTGAAGTTTCTATGACAACACCTTCTATAAAAACCTCATATGCCCATAGGGCATATCTTAAAACCCTTACCTTGAAGGTTCTGGGGGAGTGTCCTCCTCAAAAACATACTTTCTATCTGGAAATCAACTACGATGAACAAAATGGCTATCTCAAAATTTTAATTGGATATGTCTGAGGGGATGATGGGCGTGGGGGGGGCTAGTTGCACTCCAATCATTTTCGACTATCAAAAAGGGCAATAGCCTTTTAATTTCCAATCGAATGAGCCTGTTTTGAAGTTTCTACGACAACGCCTTCTATAAAAAACTTATATGCCCCCAGGGCATAACTTAAAACCCTTGCCCTGAGGGTTTTGGGGGAGTGTCTTCCCCAAAAATATTTTTTCTATCTGGAAATCAACTAAGCTGAAAAAAATGGCTATCTTAAAATTTTGATTGTATGTGTTTGGGGAAATGTTGGGGGTGGGGGGGGGCGGGGAAGGGTTGGCTAGTTACACTCCAATCACTTTCGACTATTAAAAAGGGCACTAGCTCTTTAATTTCCAATCAAATGAGCCTGTTTTGAAGTTTCTATGACATCGCCTTCTATAAAAACCTTATATGCCCCCAGGGCATAACTTAAAACCCTTGCCCTGAGGCTTGTGGGGGAGTATCCTCCTCAAAAATATATTTTCTATGTGGAAATACACTACGCTGAACAAAATGTCTATCTCAGAATTTTGATTGGATGTGTTTGGGGAAATGATCTGCGTGGGGGGGGGCGGGGCCTAGGTGCACTCCAATCACTTTCGACTATTAAAAATGGCACTAACCCGTTAATTTCACGTCAAATGAGCCTGTTTTGAAGTTTCTACGACAACGCCGTCTATAAAAATCTTATATGCCGCCAGGGCATAACTTAAAACCCTTGCCCTGAGGGTTGTGGGGGAGTTTCCTCCTCAAAAATATATTTTCTATCTGGAAATCAGCTATGCTGAACAAAATGGCTATCTTAAAATTTTGATTGGGTGTGTTTGGGGGAACAATGGGCGTTGGGGGGGGGGGGGCTAGTTGCCGTCCAACCACTTTCGACTATGAAAAAGGGCACTAGTACTCTCGATTTCCAAACGAATGAGCCCCCTTTGAAGTTTCTACGACGACCCCTTCCGTATGAAGTGCCTCTGGAAAAAAAAAACAAATAAAAAAATAATATTAATAAAATATTGGAGCCGTATGGCCTTTACTATAGGCAACGCTACAGCGTTGCCTCTGACAATCATTCCAGGAGGGAGATATTGGGCCCGAGCTCAACTTGGTAGGATGGAAGAGAGAGGCTTAAAGATTGTGCCTTTTTGTAGGCTGCATATAATCCAGCCAAATTAAAAACCAACCTGATTACTTTTCGGACAGGCGAAATCCGTTCAACAAAACCTGGTCAACGGCTACAGTTATTGTCTTGGTGCCTGAGCTAGAACAGACTTCTGTAAGTGAAGGGCTATATTCTTGTCGTCCGTATCCATAAGAATGACTTATTGGGTCTCCATTAAACTTGGTAAAAATTAGTAGAAAGCTCCGCAACTATGACCCATTGATAACAGTTTCTGCAGCAGATCACGAGGCCTTGACAACGGAGTTCTTGTTTTTATACTTGTCAAGGGTTTTAATTTGGCTGAGACATCAAACTTCCCAGATATAACTTCTTCATATTTTAGGGAAATCCAAACATTTATAAAAATCATAGCGCTTGCCATTTGAAATCTCAAAATTGATGCCTCCGTCCCCATCAAAGGCTGACGGGACCCCCTATAGTCTATGCCGTTAAACCTCCCCAAAGTGTTATGAACATAAGAAAAAAAGATTCTATGTTCGTCACTTAATATAAATAATATTTAGCATTGTCGAGCAAAGTGAGGAACTTTGTACATAGTAACCAATGATAATAACAATACATCCAAGGACAATGACAAAGAAGTGCTTACAACAATTTTTCCAATGCAGCATTGAAACAAGTTTCAATTTTAACTTCACTAGGATATGCAATTGAGAGGCTACTTAAATTGATGAATTCATTGATTAAACTTGCCAATTTAAATCAAATACATCTCAGGTGTCTTTTTTCAAGCAATTCCATTTAGATTACGATAATTACTAATTTAATTACTGATACACTTCAAATATCAATTGAGAATTTATACACCTTACTCCGTGAGTTCCCTACCAAGAAGATACACTGCAAGTTACTAATGGTCAATCCACCAGTACACGAGGAAATTCTGCACTGACAAATATATCTTATAACGTCAGGTGGGTAGGATTGCGATGGTTGCTAATCCCTGTTATTTATGGCAATTTCTGCTCACTTCAAATTTTGGCATTTCCCTTTATTTTCTTTTCTAAACGCTTGGTTGTTTTACGTGCTTAATACCATTAACTTACCTTCTGGAGATCTAAAAAGCTTAGTTACAGTTCAAATAATTTATTACAAAGGTAGATATTGAAACATTTGAATATTTTATTTTAATCAATATTTACAAGAGTTACTTTTAACTGCATTTAGTACACCTCTATATGGGATACAGATAGTTGAACGAAACACATTAACACGGTGGTCGATTTCTCACCATTTTTGCAATAGGATTGCCTCATCAATGAAGTTGGTCTCTCATTTACTCAATTACTTGGACTATATGTCTTGGCTTTTCTCTGTCTACAATTAGCCATATCTTGATGCCACCTATACAACCTACTGCAAAATACTTGATAACTTCAATTCAAAATCAACTTCAATTCAATTTACCCGTGCCCCAGCCATTTAAACATTTGCCTCTCAATTACTTGGACTATATGTCTTGGCTTTTCTCTGTTTACAATTAGCCATATCTTGATGCCACCTATGCAACCTAATGCAACCTCCTTGATAACTTCAATTCAAAATCACCGGACTGGGTCGTTTTCCTTTGTCTGCCCATTTGCTGATACCTATGCTTAACTTGTCATCTTTTGCATCCCAATAACCTTTGCTTCACAATACCCTAGGGGACTTTTCAAACAATAGAATATGTACATACTTGTACGGTTAAAGGAGCTGGCAAGGACGCCACATTTAAACCGCAACTGTAATCAACAGAACTAACTTAAGATTAATTGCTTTCGTCTAACATAACAGACACTACGATTCCGTTACGATTGTTTTTTCTCTGAGAAAATCTATTAAGGTTTGATTAAAATTTAACTGAATAATTGCTTTTAATTATAGGATTATTCGATTAGTATAGGATATCCACGCTTTACACATCTCTGATGGACAAGGAGTAACATTTGTCAATACTAATAAGAGGATATCAGTTTCAGGTGAATCAAAATCAAGTATTCTACAACTTACCGTCCAAGTTAAACAAAAAATAAGCGCAAAATATAAAAGAAGAAAATGAAAGGAATAAAGCACTCCAAGGCAAGATATTATAGGCAAAATGTACTTACGACTTGTTGGTTGGAGGTTGGGTGATTAGTCGTTGGACTTTGAGAGGGACTTGCATAGACCGTGTGATGGCGATACTCTGGAGGCGACTTATGGGGAACAACACTTTGGTCTGTACAGTCATTGTCTTCAATTCTAGTAGGAAAGGCGAAAGGTATGCTGCCTGCCATTTGATGGGAATTTTCATTCATCACCTAAAATAGCAATATGAACAGTGAAATCAATTATATATATATATATATATATATATATATATATATATATATATATATATATATATATATATATATATATATACATAAATATATATACCGAGTTGGTAGCAAAAAAAAAAACAAGTAAAAGGGAGACAGGCCGCTCTTAAATATATATATATATATATATATATATATATATATATATATATATATATATATATATATATATATATATATATATATATATATATATAAACAATATACAATCAATTGGAAATAAATACAGACATATACATATTTATATTCATCTTGACCAATCACTAAGAAGCACTAAAACTGAGCTGTTCGCAAGGTATATAAAAATTGCAATAACACAAACTACGATTACTTTACCTGTGAAAAAGGGAACCAAAGATACCGGCTGATACGACAAACAGACGCGGCTGATACCGGCAAAAAGACGCGGCTGATACCGCGTTGTGTGGCAATAAACTGGTTCCAACTTGTTCTGTCTTCTGGTGAGTGTGTTCAGGGGTACATTCGGGGGAAGGATACACCTTTTTTGAGCTTCTTAGAATGAATCTTCAAATTTGATTATAAGATTTTGACGGCGGTTGTGGAGTGACTCAAGTCCAAGTAATTCAAGGGCCTTTTCGTAAGAAGTATAACTTTCTCCTATCATAATTTTACAAGCACGTATTTGAACGGCCTCAATATCTTGACTTGGCCTGGAGTTTAACTGGACACTCGGACCCCAAACAGGATATTCGTATTCTAGCACAGGTAAAGCGTAAGTCATATAGGCCAGTTTTATTGACTTTCCACTGAAACCAAACCTTTTCATTGTAATAAGCGATTACAGGGCAGCGTAGCCTTTGCGGACTAGCTCATTCACATGGATGCTGAATCTGTAATCAGTTGAGAAGGTAATACTCAATATCTTTTTGCTGTTTACAGGCTGGAAGAGGGGTACTGGCTCTTTGAAATTGCTTCTAGAGGGTTGAACCTTATTACCTTCAACTTCAATTCATTGAGAGTGATACTTGAAAGTTCACAATTGATGTGAAACGTACTAGTAATGTTAGGGTCAAATTTTGGCACACCAAATTTTACTTCGAGTACATATTTTAGTAGGAAGGACAAATCGTCCACAAATTTGTATCTATCCCTGAAAGACCGAAGGATGTAGTTTATGACAGCCAGGAAAACAATACCAGCAAGTTTAGTACCTTGAGGGGTACCACAGGTAATAGGAAGAAATAGAGTTCGTGTCATTTTCGTTCAAGGCGAAGATGCACTGTTCACGGCTAGAAAGGGGTTTGGCACCCATTTCACCTAAATTTTCAAAAGCAGCAAGGTGTCTGATCAAGTCGAGTGCTTTTCTATAATCGGAAATGGCAAGATCTGCGGAGAATTTGCCCTTTTCTAGCCAGGATAGGATATCATTGTACAACCTGATGAGATACACTGAGGTGTTGGAGCAACAAAGGCATCCGTATTGATAAAGGTCTAGTTGGGGCTGTATGTCGTTAAAAAGTAGCCTTGAAATGAATGTCTCTGTAACTTTCACCATAGATGGGGTCAGCGAAATCGGTCTCAAATCCTCGCACGACTTGGGAGATGATTTCTTAGGTATCACTTAAATGTATGACCTTTTCAAGTATTTGGAAATCTGGGGAGAGTCAGGCACAGATTAGTAATACTTGCTACAGGAGTTGCTACGAAAGGAGCAAACGTGCAGAAGACTCACAGAGATTTCTTCAGGATATGATGAGCTCTTGGGTTTTAATTTGAGTAGTTACTGTCTAGATTTTTCGAGAACTTGTGCAAGTTCCTCACTCATAAAGCTCGGGAAAGTGGTGATATATATATATATATATATATATATATATATTATATATATATATATATATATATATATATATATATATATATATATATATATATATACATATATATATATATATATATATATATATATATATATATATATATATATATATATATATATATATATATAAATAAATATAAAAATGTATGTGAACGTGCATACATGCACTCAAGGTTTAAACATTTACAAAACATGGTTTATAACAGCGCTTAAATGCAGTGAAAATATAATCATATACGCATCGTTTACATGCGATGTGTGACTATAGAAGTCACTATCACATTCCTCTTCGAGAAGCAACGTTCCTACTCTTCTTTTGAAAGTGGAATGCGGACAGAGACGTATGAGAGACAACAGGATCATCTATTCTCTGAGATACCTCCGAAAGTCATTTAAAATTGGTCTACCGGCAAATCGAAATATTTCAAAGAGCCTCATAACTTCCATTAAAAAATAACAATGATAATAAGCAAATAACCGGAGGATTTCACCCAATTTTTGTAGTCCAGCACCTTGGTCCATTATAAGATTTTTGAATCTTCTCTTTCTAAAAGTTGATTTTCAATACGAAATTTATGACTCTTATAGAACTTCCCAGGACCGATGTGAATTTCCTGCAGTTGCTTTTCCACACTTCTGTTCCAGAAACAGAAATATTATTCGGCTTTAACCATTCTCAATAATACGGCTCGCCGTTTAGCTTTCTTTCAATAAAGCAATTTAATAGAACGGCCAGCCACCGTTTAACTTCCTTTCGACAAACAAATTAGATTTTTCCAGTAATTTCCCGTCGGTTGAGCAGAACCGTAATAGCACATGCCCACAGCTCTGTACTAAGTTTTTGAAACAAACTCACATTAAGGCCAACAAAATTGACTTCGCAAACGGTTGCAACTTCGTAACAATCTTTCGTAAAAAGGTCGCTTATTTTTTGCCCTGTTCTCATTATCGTTTACACTTGCAAAAGGGGTTGTACATCTACAACCCGTTGAACCTATTCAAAATACCATTTCCAGCTGATCAGCATGACATTTTAGGTCCCTTCCTCATTTGGGAAACAGAAAGCATAGTGTTTGTAGCGATTTATTTTTGACGAAAAATCTTTTCTTATTATATCGGTTACAAAAAGCTAAACGTGCGGCTAGTAAAATGTCAGAACAATATCTTTCATGAATGATTTGCCTTAGCGGCTTTCTTTCGGTCAAGCATTATTACATCCCATTCAGTTCGGCTTCCGTCGATAAGGAAGGAATTTTATTATTAGTTATATTCTTAATTACTGTGTCTTTATTTACATAAGAATAAGGATCACGATGCTAAAGAGGACTCGTCCTCATTGGTGAGAACTTCTATTCAAGGTATTCTGAGGTATGAATTTATCTGGCCCTAACCCTCCTAAGTAGTTTCCGTTTCCCTTGAATCTTTCCTTACAGTATCCTCCCACCCCATTGGAGGATAACCTGCTTTTCGTTTCACCCTAGACGGTTGGCCGTCCGGGAATATCTTTGGCAAACTGTCATTCTTTATCCGCAGGACGTGTTCTTTCATTGTAGACCTAGAAAGCGCGATTGACCCATATTTTTCGCACATCTTACTGTTTGAAATACGGTCAGTCACTTGGGTAACCAAAATAATTCATAGATAATTTCTCCGGAAAACATCTAGCAAATCCTCCTCCGTCTTCCGGAACCCCCACACTTAAGAACTATACTTAAACCCTGTCGTCACTGTAGCTTGCAATATCCTAATCTTGGTTCACAGACTTATCTTCCTATTCGTCCTAACTTTTCTCAACTGTGAAAAAAAAACCGGGCCTAGGCTATTTTACTTTAAACATCTTCACTGCACCCACCATCTTTACTAATAATCCTTCCTAGGTAAGTGAAGCTGTCCACTTAATCGATTTTCTCCTCGCCCAACATCCGCTCTTCACCTTCACTTATTTCTAGTCTTAGCGATTTATTCTTTTTAACGTTAATTTTCAAAACTACTTTTACATCCTGACCTCTCAAAACATATAAGTATTCATTCATTTTGCTAATATTTTCATCTAGGATGCTTAAATCCTCAGCATATTCGAAGTCTAGAAGAGTTTTACTTCCCCAATTGATTCGGTGTTCTCCTATTGTCTTTGCTGTGCTCCTCAGGACAAAGTTCATCAGAATGAATCATATAAATGGAGATATGACGCAACCCTGCGTAACTCCTGATTTACTAAGAAACCAGCTGATAGCGTTATTCTCAGACATAGCACTAGTCACTTTAATTTTTTATCTGGTATACCATACAAGGATAGGACCATTCTTAAAATGTTATCTACAGGATCTACAAGTATAAAAAGTATAATCATACTAAGTAATTTGCTTTCTACAGAAACGAAGCTAATGCCTCTATAATTGCCACACTCACACTTCTCACCTCTCTTGTAAAGGGGTTTAATGAGAGTTTTCCTGAAATTACTAGGTACTTGCCCTTTTTCAAAAATCATATTCATATTTTCAGTAATTTATCTCTAACTTCATAACCACCATATTTAAAAAACGCATTAAGCACATTATCAGCATCTGGGGCCTTATTGTTTTTTAATCCTTTTACGCTTGAGCAAACCCGACTTGGTGTCTGATCTTTTTTTTAAATAATATATAATGTCTGTGATCATGTAAACACTAGACTAGATAATGTTCCCACTCATATCAAACATGATAGTAATCTTATAAGGAGAAAGGATGTCAAATACAACTAGGCCATCAGCTGTCAATGTTGCAAATTTGCCATATAAGATACCTAATTATACATACTTGACATAGTAAATTCGAACCCCCAAAAACTGTAGTAATAACAAACGATGATTATAATTGATAAAATTAAAACGATAAAAGCAAAACAAGAACGTAATAAAAAATAAACATAAAAATAAAGTAAATCAATAATAATGATTGTATAACAATAGCACAATAGAAATTGCATATAACAAATAATAGAACATGTTACTGCAAATTTTGATGACTTTCTTTTCTTTATATTGTTTTTTCCAACAATCGTAAATTTAATCTTATCTGTTAAGCAAATTATTATCAGTCTACCACAGTTTATAGAATTATCCAGTAAGGTTATCGCAGATCATTTCTGGTCTTCATTCTCGGTACGAACAAAAAGCTCCTCCCACTTATTTCTGCATTAGCGGGTTTGTGCGTTTTCGTCAATCAATGAGAAATCGTTACAAAGTGCATTATTCGTAATTGCGAAAGCAGGAAAAAACTTGGTGAGCCAGCCAAGTGGTTTGCAAGTGTCCCATCTCACAGATATGACTTAATTTATGTACAAATTATGACTTAATATATTATTTACATACAGTGGAATCAACTGATTGGCCTATGTAGGATTTTATAAAAAAAAGGGGGCGGGGGGTTGATGATATTTGTGAAATAAGGAATTTTTTCTTCTTCTAATAACTGGTGAAATAGGTGTGATGGTTTCAGGGGCAGATCGAGGATTATTTTAGGGGGGGGGCCCAAAATAGGGTTAGCCTACTAACTTACGTTATCAGCAAATTCAATTAATGCAAAAATGTGTTAATTAGGTAAATTACGCTACTTAAGACTACAATAGGGGGGCACCCCTCGCCCCCCTCTGGATCCGCCACTAGATGGTTTATCATTTTTTTCACGTCGTGATGTTTATTTTCTACGATATTTATTTTCTAGATAAGACTACTTTCGTTTTCAATCAATGTTTTCGTAGGCAGACCTTTCCTGAACTTTAAACAATAAACACCTTTTTGAAAATCTTTGCACTTTGTGAATTTAGATAGCGATAAGGATTCCTGATTGACCCCAATTTTAGGACTTGGGTTCTAGTTATTGGTTGCTGTGGTAAAAGTTTTCATAATAGCCCTATCCAAGAAAATACCAAACGTCTGTTAAGAAGTGTTTTTCGTAAAATTCTTAGGGAACTTTTAGAAAATGTTATTTCTACTGATCTTAAGTTTAATATGGACTTTACTTTTCTTTTAAAAAAACTTTCTTTTTCGTAAAGTTTTCGTAGTATATATATATATATATATATATATATATATATATATATATATATATATATATATATATATATATATATATATATATATATATATATATATATATATATATATATATATATATATATATATATATATATATATATATATATATATATATATATATATATATATATATATATATATATATATATATTTATATCGGCGCGTACAAACAGCTCCTCTCATTTGATCTGCCATCAGCGGTCCAATTACCCTGGAACACGTATTTTGGCAGAAACTTTCTCAAAATACCTTTGAAACCAACTCGAGACTTCGAAACCTACTTGTAATTCCTATAAACATCTGAACTAATTTTATATATATATATATATATATATATATATATATATATATATATATATATATATATATATATATATATATATATATATATTTATATCGGCGCGTACAAACAGCTCCTCTCATTTGATCTGCCATCAGCGGTCCAATTACCCTGGAACACGTATTTTGGCAGAAACTTTCTCAAAATGCCTTTGAAACCAACTTGAGACTTCGAAACCTATTTTTAATTCCTAAAAACATCTAATAATAACATTACACTACTAACTACCGATTTTCATGTATGTATTGGAATAAATTAATTTATAATTAGTTTCTTCAAAATTAGTGTTCCAACATTGAAGCCAAGTTTCACGTCCAAGAGAAATCTGACTTGTCTACCCGTGAAAAGATCAGATGCCGCTTATGTTTATATCTGCAAAAACGTTCTCTGGAGCACTCGCACCCCGGTCTGGGTTTTTATAATGGGTGAGATAGGGAATGATCATACTGCTAATTCTATAAACTGTGCAGTGTACAAACCAAACACCGCCATCTTTTTTTTCTGTTTGTAGATAATGCCTATAGTATGCAGCAAATTGTACCCATGAGAAAATAACAATTATATCACACTTTTTGATTTGCAGAGCAAAAATAAGGTTGTTGGGATTTTCGCTTGAACATTCTTTTGTTCCAAGGCTTAAATAAAACTCTCAGCAAAAAATACGGTTTATAGCTGAATGGTGTGGTTTCATTTTGGCATGAATGCATATTAAACTATGTCATTTAATCTTAAGGCCTGAATTAATAAACCTTTTTCTTTATTCTATTCTTGGCGACGTCTATAACGCCTCCTACTAAGTAAAAAGACCTGTTAAAGTATGACCAATGAGTGATGGACCCCCAGCGCAAGCTTTCTAACCTGTTTTTTTTTTTTAATAAAACTCTAAAACGCCCTTACATTGTGAGCAAGGTGATAGGCCCCTGGACCTAATTATCAGATGAGTGTCCCACTTCTCAAAATATTATATATATATATATATATATATATATATATATATATATATATATATATATATATATATATATATATATATATATATATATATATATATATATATAAAAAAAGTAATTTTATCTGCACTTTTAAATTTTCTTGTGAAGACTTCTTTCAAATGTGCTTCAAATGTATTAAATTTTCAAGCTTAAGTATGGCCAAGAAAAATATGTTGGCTTACAGCATTAAAATTCAGTATGATTCGTCATACTAGCTGGCTGAATCTTTCCTCATTTGTTGTAATTGATGGAAACTGACGAATAGAATTTTGGATTTTATTCTTAAATAGCGACGAAGACCACACTGCCTTTCCATCATAAACAATAAGTAGAAACAACGGGGAATTTTTTTTAAATACAAGACAGTGGAACGCAACTTTTAAATGAATATTTCGGCCCTATATCCAAGGACCGCCTTCAGCAAAACAAATAAAGAGAGAAAAAAAAACAATATAAAAGAAACTTACATTAAAATTCGATCATTAAAACTGAAAAAGTTTTTTTTTTTAATTTTTAAAACCGCCCTAATAGGAACTTCCTTGAACTTTCTTGAAGTATGATATTAGGGTTGTTTAAAAAAAAAAAAAAAAACTTTTTTCATTTTAAATTATCGAATTTTAAGTTTCTTTTATATTGTTTTTTTTTCTCATTGTTTGTTTTTATGAGGACGGACCTTGATAATAGGGTTAAAATATTCATTTAAAAGTTGCGTTCCACTGTCTTTAATATAAAAAAAATTCCCCGTTGTTTCTACTTATTGTTGAAGATTTTATTCTTTTTATTGGTCGGCAGCCATACTGACTCACGAAGAGAACGAGTTGACTTTTTGTTTGCAAATTTGTTCTTTAATTAGTTCGTCTTAGATTTCGGAACTTAAGTTGTTGAATTGCTTTGGTCCATAAAGGTGAGTCATATTTTCTACGCCCGCTGTTGGTCATTCTCCTTGCCCAGTTATGTTTGGGAAGAGAATTTTAGGCGAGTTCTTATATTGAAGGCTCCCTCTCTCCTTTCCCCTCCCCTCCATACATGACAATACACAGGTAATGTGTGATAAACAGACAAGTAAAATAAAGAAAAACAAACAAACCTTTGAATCATGTCGACTACTTGAACTATAAGTTGGAACACGAAGACGATTCTGCAAAAACGTGCAAAACAAACAATAAGCAAGTTGAAAACAAAGCAAAAGGACAAAAGTCAACAAAACAAAACCATAGCAAAATAAAATATAAAAACTAAAACAATTCAATATGCTTTCATAAACTGGAACCATACCTAAAATCTCCAGAACAAACAACCATTTGAAAATGTTTCAAATATTTATTTGAAAAATTCCTTAAACCGCAAAAAAAGGAGGAATGTTAGGCACCTGCAGGGTCATTTCCACAACTCCATCGAACCGTTTTTGATTGAACCCCCTTGCCCCCAAAATTTTGTCCGATACCTGGTCAAAAAAAAGGGGTTTTTATCAAGTGTCTTTACCTAAAAAAAAATATAAATAAATAGAAGGCTTGAGGAGTAATTATTTAGTCTTGGTTTTAATCTTACTCCAGACTGCTACATACAGTAAACGAGAAGATATTACTCCCCCCTCCCCCTACTGAATTATAGGGTATGGTCTTGGGTTTTTTCACAAGCCTCTCAAAACATTTATATTTTAATGATTTACAAATAAAAAAGAAAAATCAAGCTTTTTGGAGTATGATCAAAAGGACCATTCAAAATACACAAGCTGTGGTAGGGTTGAAAGAGGGCGTAAGTAGACGTTTAACATAAATTTAACTCTTAAAAAGTCACCTACATCAGCTAGTTTACGAGTTACGTATTTACCTAAAATCTTCCTTTTGGCTAACTGTGATTTGAACTAATAGATTCTGGCCCAACAAACAACACTTGCAACGACATTTTTTATTGTATATGGGATCCAATAATATTTTTATTTTGGCAAGCAATTACTTTGCCATTTCATATCATACTTTTTGCGCAAATAAACAAAAAAGAAAGAAAAAAAAATGGTAAAACTTGCTTATTCTTCTTTTTTTCTACGAGTTCACAAGACAAGGGGATACAGAGATAAAATGGAGTGACCTTTTATTCTAAATACTTTAGTACTGCTGATGTTGAATATTTCCAAAGTTTCATAGCAATAACGGTGATTAGTGGAAAACCTCTTTAGGGGTAGCTTCTCTTGTTTGCTCTAAGTACGAAAGATTTAAAACTTTGAATCTGGTAAACGCATTGCAGTTTACCAAACTTCCCTATTCTTGCTGTTTTCATTACAACTTTATAACGTTTAGTGCTATTGGAGGAAAGGTCGCACGCCAAAATTAGCCAAAAGGGTGTGTTGGCGGGGAAAGAGGAGTATCCCTAAAATATTCTTGGAGGGGGGCTCCAAACGACTTTTTTTCAGAAAGGCGCAACATTATTTCTGAATGTTAAAAATTAGGTTTTTTTTACATTTTTAGTCTCCTCGGAAGGGGCTTCAACCCCCTGTCCGTCTCTATGGATGCTCAACAAAAGTAATTTTCGGGAGGAAATTTGCAAAATTTATGAAAGGGAGCCATAGTCTACCTTTTACTTTGATTTTAAACCGGTTTTAGAGAAACATTGGCCCTTAAACTACGTTCCTATTGGTTGGTGTAGTCACAATAAAACTTGAATATTTACATTCAGGAAGCTGTCAAAGGATTTTAAGGACATATATTTTTTCGAGTTTCTAAACTTTTGGTTTACCTATTTCAGGAAAAACATGATAACGAACACTTTGACAGTTATCCTTCAGCCTTTCAAAACAAGAAAAAAAACACTAATGTTTTTTTTTTTGGCGTGTTTTGATTTGAGACGATCCCATTATAGCAAAACTGTTGATATACCCAAAGTCAAGTTAGCAATTCGTCGTTTTACTTATGATGGGATGGGGGGGGGGGGAATTCAAAATGAAAAAATAACTACCACAGAAGAAAGCTTTTAGTGAATTGCATACACAAAACTACAAAGTTTTCGCAATCTATTTAGCCATGATACTAGACTTTCCCATTTAACTGAAGTCAGCAAAATTAAAAGCAAAACAGTGAAGTAACTCATTAGCTAGCCAACACAGGCGATTATGCCTGAGGATTAAACTGATGCTCATGAAGGTCCTATAGCTCATATTGGATGATCTATTCTAGATACGACAACACGCATAATTATTCATTTGAATAAACTCAAAGCTGTGACTTCCTGTTGTTATTCTATCAGTTTCTACTTACTAGTCCATCCAAAACTGGAATATGAATATGGCAAAGGCTAGTGAGGGGATCAATGGTACATTCAGCGTAAAGAAGACTGGCGTAAGATGAATGCAGATAGTTTATCACTAACAAAAACAAGAACGAAACCAAAAACAATGTTGCTTAAGAACTAAAAGCAAGGCAGATCAAAATATGACGAACATACAAATGAACAACTTACCGGCGACTGATGGGACTGGGGTGAAGAGTGATCAAGATGACTCCGCGAACCGCTGAATATCAAATCCTAAGGCATAAAATTAGTTAATGAGCTTCCAGGTGATAATTAACGTAATAAAGTGCATACAATAATTGAAATGAAAAAAGTATCTTAACAAAAGGTATTATAAAGAATAATTATTGACACAAGACGCAACAGAGTAAGAAACCCTATAAAAAACAACTGAAAAACATAGACAAAAAAAAAAAAAAAAAAAAAAAAAAAAAAAAAAAAAAAAATCAAAGTGGACCAAAAGCCTCAAATCAAGCGATTAGCACAAAAATTAAACAGGGAAAAATATTAGATTTATGTAATGACTGCTTGCAAAAAATTGAGTAAATTTTTATAACTAGAGAGACTTTCACGGGACACGCTGGAGTCTTCACGAATCTAATCCAACATGGTTATATGATGCAGAACTGCTTTTTCTCATACACGAACTGTTTACGTGATATAAAAGCTGTGTATCCAGTAATTTCTTTCCCCAACCGATACTAACAATGGAGCGATCTTAACTTATTGCAAATGCTAGACATATTTTATGGTGTAACCCATTGTTCAAAATAAACACCAGAAAAACAAGGGCAGTTAATTCTTTCAATTACCAACAAAGTCTTAGAAGCGATCAATGCCACACAATCTTGCTCATGTGCTTAACCGACTGGCTAAGAATCGTGCTGAATGCGTCCCTTTTTTAACCTCAACAGTTTTTTTCTGTACCAGTATAGTTTTTGTACTTTCCACTCAAATTAAAAGAACTGCATTACAAAGGCTCTTACGCTATAAGAGGAGCACCTGTTCTCTTCTATTTAAGTTTTTACTCCTCAACTTATTGTTCCTTTTTTCTCATGATTGGTCAAGAAATTGCATATTTGGTCTTGTAATGCATACCTGACGCTATGACCAAAGAGTACGAGTAACTAAGAAGCGTGGAAACTGGCACTAGTGTCGGCAAAAGAAAACATCAACGCCATCTAGCGTTTGGCGACACGATATTTTCCAAGCTTTATAACCGTTTTTGTGTCAGTAACTGATAATTATAATCAAATAATTATTACTACACTAATTTTTTCCTGATTGGTTAAGGAACTGCATATTCGGTCTTTTTGAGAATACCTGGCGCTAGGACAAAAGAGTATGGGCAACTCATAAGAGGTGAAACTGGCACTAGTATCTGCAAATTGGCATCAATGCCATCTACCATTTGACGGCGATTGACGCTTTTTCAAGCTGTGTAATCGTTTTTCTGTCAGTAACTGAGACCAGACACTTATTGCTGCACTAATTTTAACAACTACACACATTGAATTAATTGTTTTTATTTTTACACTGAAAAAAATACCAAGTGTCAACAAGCACTAGATAGCGTTGAGGTTTGTTTTTGTCGACAGTTCCCACTCTTTTAAGTTACCCATACATTTTGGATAGGACGCCAAACATGAGGGCAGATATCTGGACCTGGAAACAGATTATGAGATAAAAGAAGCGCGGTTGTGATCACATCCGCACCATTTAGCTCAATATAGCACCTCTATCTTTGTAACCTCACACCAAAGGTTTTTGAAGTCTCAGCATACTGCTTCATTGCGGTTTAGGCATGGACACCTAGTCTTCTTTGTTTCTCTAATGAATCAGTTATAGAATAAAGCCTTTGGCAAACGTTCCTAAAGACATTTAACAGCTGTCCCCCTCCCCTATGAGTTAATCTATGTGAATAGCCCAAAGAGTAAATAAGATTATTACAAGTATGAAAACGTAATTGCAAAAGTTGCCAACCCACTGAATTTCTCGTTACTAGTTCCACAAAATAAAAGCATAATACAGTCATAAAACCATGCAAAAAAAAGTTAAGCAAAAAAAAAAAAAAAAAAAAAAAAACATCATTGACCAACACAAATAAAAGACAAATAAACAAACCATCAAAACAAATAAATATTACACAAATAAAAGTAATCCTGAGACAAAATTATAAAGCCAGATAAGAAAAAAGTAGAATCGGAGGCAACTTTAATAAAAATGACCAACGTAGTATCTTTCTAAAAGTTTATTTAGTAACTTCCTTCATTTAGTAGCTTGTGAGGTAATTTATAAAACCCTACCATGTTCATAATCAGGAAAAAATTAAAAAAAAGATCAAATTTTAAAAAAGAAAAGAAATTGTTGTAACAGGCCATAGAAAATCGTTCCAAAATTAAACCGAGAGTACAGAGTTTTACTTAGCATTTTTCACCTATGGTGAAATCAAAACAAAAATATACTTAGACATACTCATCCCAATACAAAAATATCCTAGAAAGTAAGAAAATATTTACTACTTCTATAAATTCCCACCTCTGCAATTGCAATGATCAAAGCTCATAATCTATTGCTGAGAAATGGAATTGAGAAATATCTATATTAAAAAAACAACAACAAAAAACTCACTTTCAAGCATAAATTTGGGGGAGGGGCCAATGGTTTTCTACATATTTTGGGAACATCTTCCAGCAGCAAGTTATTTCTCCTTCGATACACCCCATATTTGCGTCTAATAGACTCCACCCCCCCCCCTATTTCGAAGTCTCAACGAGCCGTAATCCCAGGTAAGCCTATATACAGCATAACGCTGAAGTGGCAAGATTTGTAACTTTGGTCATTGCATGATCGGGTAAATTGAATCCTAGAACGGCAAAAGAGCTGCTAATAACTACAAAAGACAAGCGATTAATCCCAAAAATTAATCCCAAAAAGTTTTAGGAAAGAGAGCCAAAGGGTAATAAGCATGAAGTCAAAAATAATAGGCCTGGAATAGCTTGTGCCAGAATTTGACTCTCTTTGATATGAGTATATCGAAAAATGCTGATAACCATGCACGTTGATAACCATAGGGTTTGTGTAGAGAAGGATTTATTGGCCCCTGGTTTGCACTGACGGGACCATTTATTTTTCTTGAGTTCCTAGTAATTTCAATGATTAAATAGTATGAAAATTGGAGCATTGGTCGTTGTGAAGATGAAAAAAAAAAAAAAAAAACAACCGAATTAGCATTTTGTCTGAAAAGTTTTCGTTTATACATTTTGTACAGAACATGCAAGAATTTTCGTATACTCATCTCCCAGGATTAGGAAAGATGAAGTATATAGAAAGGGATTGTCCCAGTCAGCGGTTCGTGGTTCCAGAATTATTCCGCAGAAATTTCATGTTTCAAGGTTGAATAGTTTAGCTACAACTCACTGAAGGGGCACATTAGATTAGTATATACCAGCCTTTTCTCAATTCTCTCTGCTCAGTTGGGCCTTCATCCGTGAAAAACAGTCTTGCGTCACTCATTACGCCCGAAAGGTCAGGCCTTCGGCTTTTGCACGCTCCTAGTCATAGCTTCACATTTTAAGTTAACTGTTTTTGTTATATTTTGGTCTATAAGAGAAAAATTCGAAAACTAACAACCGTTTGGTTATAAAAAACATCAAATCAAATAAAAAGAATGCATTATATACACCTGAGAACTACATCAGGGCCTTACACTCCAACATAGTTACCATACAGATTAAAGGACTTGTCAGATCTCTACATCAGCTGAGAAATTCCATCAGCAGAACAATCTGCCGCTAGTCTCTTGAGTCAGCCTACTTTCAGCTATTCATCATCACGATAGTGCTGAGGTCCAAGGTCCACTGAGGTCCAGAGCTGAGGCCCACTTCTTTATAAGCAGAGAGAGATGGTAACCACTGGCCTTCAAAACTCGGCTGTGAGGTGGATTGAAATCTCATAAACGTTGAAATCTCATATGTCGAGCAACCCATTTGAAATGTTATAGTTTAAATGGGTATGGCGGCTATGCTGATAAGTAGAAAAAACACGTGTTTTTCAGATGTATAAAATATATTCTTTCTGTTTATTTTGATGGTTTTTTTATCCAGCTTCCTCCGCTCGCATCACTCGGCCTGAACCAGGGACAATGCCTCATTGACAATATTAAAAGAGCCTTCAGTCTTTTATTGAATAATGCAAGGGACTAGACATTGCTATAAAAGCTAAGAAGCATAATGGTGAACACAAAAATTATCCGAAAATCTCAAGAAAAACGCAAAAGAGAAGCAGATACTAAATTAATTGCAAAAACCACAAGAAACCATTCAAAATTTGTCCAAAGCCGGTACAAAAACAACCTATTGCGTCTGCAGTGAATCTTAGCCAGGACAGGGCCAATTCATTATCTTTTAGAAACGAAAAGTCGTATTTATACAACCAGCCGTAAAAGCCACCTCGCAGGCCACAAGCTGTTTTTTCGAACTTACGTCAATTGCTGCCGCGGTTGGCCCTAATCGGCTGTAGATGTAGGCGACCCTAGTTACGCAGCCTTAGCACGGTAGGGGTCGCCTTTTTACGTAATAGTTTTTCGAAGTTTTTTTATTATTATTTTGAGTGCAATCTGACTTTAAGCAACAGAAAAAATTTGATTATTTGAATTTTTTAAATTCAAATTTACATGCTAAATTAGGAGAAATATCAGGAGGACGCTTAGAATATTCATTATCTGAAACAATTGAATCCCAATTAAGAAAGTTTATAAATGGTTGAACAAGAATGATGGGTGCTAAAGGAAAATAAGAAAAAAAATTCTCCTTTTCTTGGATTTTTGTTGCTTTTTTGTTAAGTACAAAGTACATAAATTTCGCCTATTACGAAACTTCAAAAAATTATTATATAACATTTTTGGGCAATGACAAAATTTTAAAAAGATTTGAAATCAATAGGAGAAATCTGATAAAAATCATTCATTAAAATTACCGGGAAGAAAAAAATTAAAAAAGTTTTTTTTTACTTATTTTTCCCTAAAATTTATAAATGTACAAGGAGAAAAAACTGAATATAAGAACAGAAGAGAAAAAAACCTCACCGGAACATACTGATTGTGCCTTCTTCGGGACACGGGTCCAGGACTTGAGCCTCGTGAGGGTGAAGTGCCCGGAGAATGAGGGGAAGGGTAAGGCGAGAGTCTTCTCGGCGATACTCCGGGACTTGGACTCAAACGTGGACTCTGCAAATCAAGCTGTCATTAATCTAATTTGAAACGACACTATCTATGCAAATGGTGTTTTTTTTTGTGCGTAATCAAAGAAAAATTAGAATGAGCATTTTAATTACCATTTACAATTAAATTTGATATTGAAAGGATATTATTCTCAACACATTTTCATACTAAAAATTGACGAAAAAGAAAAACATTCGCTTGTTCATCTTGCAAATCTGCAGTAAAATATTATACTCTTACATTTGAGCCTAGCAAGCAAAATAATAGGTCACTTTTAAATAATAAAAAAAAACTGAAAGAAAGATCTCGAAGAAACGAGAATGCCTCCAATTGATCAATAGTAGGCCAAATATTCAAGCGACCAAGCCAGAAGCCTAACAATTGTGAAGTGTATTTTCTATAATAAGGCCTAAAAGGATTAATTTCGGCCAACACAAAATTCAATACGAGATTAGGATCTTCATGATTTATAATAATAACAAAGAGTATAAAATATGTTTCAAGGGAGTGTTATAAAAGTTCCGCATTTTTAAGCAATTCCTGTCATTTAACTTTCTGTATTTTATTTTGTAGCACATCTTCGAAATCTAATAATGTGCAGAATATGAGTGTCCAGCCTATTGAGTTTACTGACCCACTCTAGAAGAAAATCGCAAGCCCAGCTGCATTTAACGAATTTTAGCAGCTTACGAGCACACATATGTGATTAAAGAATTGTATAAATCATTTATACTTCTTAGTTGTGTTACGGAATATCGCAACTACTGTACTTTCGGAGTTGTATTTTTTTCATCGTAATCAGTGGTTTATACATTGATATCAGTTATAGACAAAAACTCGAAACTTTCTCAGATATGGGAGTCGTGAAACAAAGAAAAAAACTACTTGATTGGAATTAAGAACTAGTGTCCTAGTTATACATTTAGGAAACTATGACTCGACATTACCTCTGCGGGAAAGTGAAAGAAAGAGGGAGGTGGAGACAGGGTCACGGTTTTTAATCCCTTGTCCACATGATTAGGTTATCAGAATGCAAGAAACTTTGAAGAGAAGTTTGACGTCTGTGAGGAGAGACGAATGAGTGTCTGAATTCTTATCATAGCATCATCCTACACGAGAGATTGACGGTTCGCAACCGATTTTTTGGGAAGTAAGATTAACTGCCCTAGTTGAGCTTTTCGGGATTCATATCCAATTCATCCTTCCAGGGAGGAGGAAGCGGAACCCTAAATTTTTACAATTACAACTTCTAGAAGGTTTTGCCAAACAAAGGAAGGATCTATACTTCCTTTGTCCGCCCGCATCTTGAATGTGCTTGTTCAGTTTGGCATCCTGCCATCTCCCGCGATGAATCACAAAAAATGAATCAATTCAAAAAAGAGCTCTTAATTTTTAAAGAAGCTAAGGTACCATGCTCGCTCCTTCTAAAAAAGGCCAAGCTGGAAACTCTTGAGCACAGGAGAGCAACGTTGTGCCTCCGTTTTGCAAAAAAATACAATAATAAACATTCGCACGAAAAAAATTTTCCACAAAAGACACTCCCCACCCAGACACCGCCTGCCACGTACTCTTTCTGATCCCGCTCCTATCTTGTCCCCCATCCGTTGCTTTACCTCCAGGGGTAAAAAACCTTTGTTCCCTTCATTACTGATAAAATAAACCGCTAATTTTCCTCTTTCTTTTTTGTTTGTACTGGTGATACCCAGGTTTTATGTTCATTTCATTATTTTTTACCCCCCCCCCCCTTATATGTTCTATTTTAAACCTTTTTAACTTAGTTTTTTTAAGTTTTTACCTTTCTGACATTTTGCCGCTTAATATTTTTGACTAATGAATGGCTTTGCCATTCTGATATATTGTTTTTGGCATTTTTTTTGCCAGTTTTTTTAGTTGCTTTTCTTTATTTAAGATTGTTCTTTTGGTTTTATGACTCCGAAATGCGAATTTGGCCCTTCGGAGCATTTTTTTGAACAAATATCCTATCTTATCTCAAATGTACCAAACTCATTGAAAAGTAAGGTGTATTGCCCTAATTGTGTTTGTTGAGAGTCCGGGCGGTCTAGCCTCTGTGGGGCGAGAGGGGAAGGAAGTCCCAAAATTCTTGTGAGGATTTTGGATGCAAGCAAAATTGGAAGGAAGTAAAAGATAGAGTTCTAGTGATGCCTCTTAGGTTTTCGTTCATACTCTGGCGTCTTCAGGGGGAGGTGAAGGGGGTTTCTAAATTCATTTCATCAGCATATCTACCAAAAGGGTTTTTACGATCTCAATCAAATTCAGTCAGAACTAAAATTTTCCAACTTAGCTGAAAGTAACATTTATGGCACTATATCAGTCTATGCTAAGTCAGGGACCAATTCACCTAGGGGGATTCTACTTTATTATTTGACGAACGGTTCATAAGCGCAGGATATCATCCATGGCTGCAGGTTATGAAAAAGACAAAACATTTTGAGAATATAAAGAGTCTTGCAAGAATCAGTCTTGAGTGTTTGCATTCCATCGCTGCTTTATGGGCATAAAACTTATTTCTGGAGTTATGTAATTCCAAAGCAAACGTTAAACGTGAAACGGAGCATCAACGTTTTTCACGTAAAACACATGGGCCGTAGATATTGCTACAGTTCATATGCTTTGGCCACGAGGGTCTAGTTTTACATTACTTAGTGGCCTTGCTTTCAAGGGCCGTATGTTGCCCGCGTGTTGAAAACCACGGGTTTAGGACAAAACTAAAATAAAAATAAGCTTTGTTTATAAGAACCCTTTATAAAAAACACAAATACTTCCTTATTTGTAGAAAACTACTCAAAACACTCCAAAATTTCCATTTTACCTTCCAGTTATTAAATAGTAAGCAGAAGGCAATCCTTCAATTGAATTCACTCAAATTATTCTTAGATAAAACTAACGTAGCAAATATCATTGATAATTTCATCTAGAATAGCACCGTGTAGGTTCAACAGCTTCATTAGAAATGTTTTGTCTAAGAGAATATCAACATTCACATAGCAAGTTACCGCTCATTAAACTGAAGACATTCATTTGTTGGTTACTAGCGGAATCAGAAGATGTCTAGAAGTGTTGTAAAACTTCCGCCGGTTGCTAAGGAATAAAAGCAGGGAGATTCTCAGAAACTGGAAGAACAATCTTAGCAAAAACAGACATTCATAATACTAGTTTAATACAAGAGATGAAGAAAAAATTTTAAATTAACTTTAAATTCTTTATGTCCAAGTTTTATTAAGGAAAATTGTTCAAGACGAAACGGTACTTATCTCTTATAGCCACACCACTCCAGAAGTGAAGTTAGGTTAGTGCTAATGAAATATACCTAAGTATGGTGAAAATAAAATACTTTAATAACAAGATTATGGAAACTACAATAGAGACTTATGGATATCAGGACCCCCAGAACGCTTTATATTAAATGGTTTCTAATCTAACCTAACCAAAATACCAAATAAAATGTTCAATTAAAATATACCTACATTGTAGTGGATAGATAGATAGATAGATAGATAATTTATTCAGCCGCTAGGCCATACACAAACATTACAATGATTATATAAGACAACAGCCAGCATACACTTAAGTAAATGGTATAACTACTAACAACAAACAAAAACCTGAAACCCATTATTTACATCTTTTTAAACCCTCTTTTATAAATCCACTCACTGCTATAATCGTCTCCCAGGATGAGGATTTAAGAATCCCACAAAAAAACACTTCCCCATCACCTAAATACTTTAATCTCAAATCTGAAAGCCCCTGGCACCCCGTCAAAAAATGGAGCCTATTTTCTTTCTCCATACCACATAAAGAACAAGTATAACATGATCTCGGGCCCTGAGCATTTCTTACAAATACTTTTAATCTACTTTTTAAGGGCAGACCATTCGCTCGGATCTGGAACCACATACGCAAGTTTTCCGGCGGCAAATTAAGCTTAAAATAATATTCTAGTCCAAAAGACTCTTTTATCTTAGAATGCTGATGCAAGGTTTCAAATTTTCGAATCTGTTCATGCCAGAGTTGAATTTCTTGATCCTCTTTAATATGTTTTTGGTTATGATAAATTTCCTCTGGATCGCCGGTTGGACCAAGGCCTTCATTCCAAGCGTATGAAAGTCCGATTTTATCAAGGAGGGCTTTGACATGGAACGGCCACGACCTTTTTCTACCTTGCTGCAATAATTCAAAATATGCGGCTTTCATAAGCCTCTCATCTGGTAGTTGGATAATTTTCAGCCAAAATTTTACTACTTGTAGTAACCTTTCTTTATGCAGCGAAAACAAACCTAGATCTCCCTTAAGAGCCTGTGCATGAGTTGTAGCATGTACCCTAACCAATCTTTTATAATATTGTGGTTGAACCATTTCTAATTGCGGGATCACCTTATATCCCCAAAGCTCCGCACCAAAATGAATAGTAGGGCGAATTTTCGATTGAAATAAATACTTATGCATTTTAATATTTTTAATTTCATTTAAAGCTGAATTCCTTAAAACTGCTGAAGAAACCGCTTTACCTCTACCCACCATTTCTTTCACATGATCCTTCTAAGTTCCTTTATTATTTAATACAAACCCTAAATACAAAAAAGTTATACTTTTTTCAACTCAATGCCCTTAAATAAAAATTTATCATTATTTTTATTTGTCCCAAAAACTATAATTTCAGTCTTTTGGATATTTAATCTCATTTTCTTTTTTTCCAAATAAACATCTATGTTCAACAATATTTGCAAATCTTCGGCGCTTCTAGCTATCAGCGCCGCATCATCCGCAAATAACAACAGAGACAAAGCTAAATTTCCTAAACTCACTGTTGGCGCCCATTTTTCCTCAAGAAACTCAACAATATCATTAATATATAAACGAAATAGCCTCGGCGACAAGGTACTACCCTGTTTAACTCCTACCTCACAACAAAATAAATTCGAAAACCCTTTCCCTGCAACCTTAACCATTCCTCTTGTCAGCCTATACCATACTAGCCGAACAAAAATACGGGGCAATCCTATCCTCAACAATTCTACGCACAACAAAATCCTATCAACACTATCGAATGCTCTCTCAAAATCTACGAAAGCTACCAATAAATTACTCTTACCTCTGTTATATTGTTTTATCAATGCCTTAAGTGCAATTCCCGTGTCAATTGTGCTATATCCTTCCCTGAACCGACATTGTTCCTCACGAATTATCCAATTCATCTTTAACAAATTAGCTAATCTGCTATCAATCAATTTCTCTAGAATCTTACTTAAACCTAGTACTAGAGCTATAGGCCTATAGTTGCAATGCAGCCTCGAATCCCCTTTTTTTAATAACGGTAAAATAAATAGTGGAGGAAAGATATGGAAAAAAATGGTCAAATCTCGGGGAAATTGCAACATAATTTTTTTTTTAAACCAAAATATTCAGAAAAATCAGCTTAGTCACACAAAAAAAATACCCCCGAATCTCCCCTGTACAAGTATCCCAAATTCGCCCTTGAAGGGGGAAATCGATTTTTGTGGTTATAAATATTTTGGAGTTGAATAGTTGTTTCCTACCAAATCAAGCATGCTGAATCCAAATATGAATTCAGATTTTAATTTTTCAGTACCCTAATGCCCATTTCCACCCATAAAGGGCGGAGGGTGGGGGGGGGGGGTAAAAATTGAAAATAAGATGCGACTAGATTATTTGGTCGTTTACTAAGGAATCAATGGCGGTGACTTCGAAAATGAAGTTAAAAACTTGATTTTACGTGGTCAAGTAACTTATCTTACCTAAAACGGCTGTGAAAGTTGACCAACACGAACTAGTTATTTTAATCACTTATCAGTTGATTCACCATTTCCAATCAAGCTAGGAATGGCACCTTAGAATAAGAGTCTCGAACAGTTTAATTTCAAACCAGTATTCCAGAATCCCCTCCCACTCCTCCTCAGTTTGCGGTTTCCATTCCTTAGTGTCATTCTTTATAGTCAGTGGAGACATCTACCATAGTACTTGCTAGAAGACTGGCGTGTTCGAGGCTATATATGATGTTTGTGCGGTTTTTTTACTTCCGCAAAAAAAAAAAAGACAAAAGAATAAACTGGGATCCACGATTTTTAATTGACAGACTGCAAAATCTCGGCCTCTGCTCTTCGTACTCAGAGGTAAAAAGATTTGAGATATGTGGAGCAGTATATCAAATGTTGTTGGAAGAGTCCAAAGAGAAAGCACATTTTTTTTCAGTATGTAGGAAACAACATCTATCATGATATTACTACTATCGACGGCCTGAAAAACCCGCCAAGTCACAACCAAGGACTTTTGTTTGCTTGACAAAAAATGGTGACACTTATGACAATGAATGGAGCTTGAAATGCTCTGGCGCACCTTTGGCTTTTTCAAAAGCTCCTACATGAGCTGGTCGGCCTTTATATGGTCAATGCACCAAAATCTACCTTATCCGGGAAAATCGACTATTCGTTTTTTTTCCAAGGATTAACCAAAACCCAAGCGATATCTCCTGTGTTTATTCTACACTTATGCATGCTAACGAGCGCGCTAATCGAGCTGGAAAAAACTAGTCATTATCTTTGACCAACCGCTTTACTGGAAGGCGAAGTGTATCGTCGATGCAGAGCCTGCCACAAATGCTTTAAGAAATGCTATTGTTGTCCTGGGTGGATTTCACACACGCATGAGTTTCCTAGGAGCTATTGGCTTCCTTATGGATGACTCGGGACTTTTGGAAATCCTAAGTCAAGTATATGCGCCTAACACTGGGCGTAGTAACACTGGGCATACAAGGCAAAGCAGACTCTCGTGCAGTGAGAGGCCATGGGCTGTTGGAGGTAGCCCTTTATACGAACCTTTTATCATCAGAACTGAGTAACAGAGCGTTCGATGGCAATGACACGCTACCAGAGCAAAATAGGCGTACGAGTCTCTCCTTGAAGGAGAGATCACCTGATTTGGTGATCGACGAAGTGCAGGTGTCGGAAGCAGCAGAGCTTATCTATGAAATACTTCAAAGTGTAAAAGAATGATTATCCGAGTCCAGAACTGCCCGTCTTTGGTTTCAGTATATGGACCTACTTGGAATCCTGAGAAAGAACCTGAGAGGTGAAAGAAGTGGCAACCTTGAGCTTTATCTACAGTCGTTGTTGGAATTGCTTCCTTACTTTGCTGCTTACGGCCACAATCATTACACGAAGTCTACTTTGCTGTTCGTGCAGTCGATGTTTAAGTTGAGGAAAGAAAACCCAGGGCAGTACATAACGTTATAGGAGTACCTGTTCATCCGAAGAACTGACAACTACTGGGCAGCACTTTCTCCTGATTTGGTGATCGGACAGACGTTAATGAGAATTATTAAAACGACTGGCGGTCTGACGAGAGGTAGAGGCATGACTGAATTACAGCAGACAATTTGGACATCTGCTATGCCTACTTTGGTTCTAGTTAACGAACGCATGCAGAAACTGACTGGCCTCGCGGAGTTGACTATTGAAAATCACGCGGAAGAGATATCTTCGTGGAGAGCTAGAGACATGGCGGACATCGAAAAGATGGTTCGATACATTGAGCCCCTAGAACCCTTCAGGCAGGAATCACAGCTGTTGAACGTGGTTACTGGTGTCCGCGCTTCATCATCTGTAAACGCAGACGATGCGAAATCTTTGGGAGAAACGATTCTGAAGGATATGGAAGCGAAAGACATTGACAAATATGTTTTCAGGAGAAAGGAGAAATCTGTAAATATGGCTGAGAAGTCATCTGTGGTGATAGATAGGGAGAGGGCAATGGTCGACCCAGCTCTAATCTTTCAACTTCTAGCTGCAGTGGCTAGCAACATTGGTTCTGATTTGAATGAGGTTCAGTCGTTCGAGCTCTGTACTTTTCCACCATCGCTCTTTAGTTCGTTTGAGGTGATGAGGACAGCCGACAAAGCCTCTCTAACAAATGCACTGATGAAAATTGAGGGACTCAAAGGTCCAGTGACATTGCCAACCTCCCAGAGAGTTTTGGACGGTGGCTGGCTAGTCGACAAAATCCCATGGACTGCCGTATCCACATATTCTGAGGTGGCAGGATCTTACGTAGATTATGTCACAAGATATTTCGGCCAGGCTGAAAAGAATCCCCCCAAAAAAAACAACTTTTCATCGACCTACTTACTGAGAGGCTGGCGAACTCAGGATGCAAAGTTCTACATGCCCAGCATGATGCCAATGTCTTAGTTGTACAAACTTCAGTCAGTTGCGCTGAAACTTCATCAACCACTTTGATTGGGAATGATACCCACCTATTATTCCTTCTGCTGTACCATGCCAAGCTTCATGCATGTGATATCTTTATGCAGACAGACACACATGAAAATAATGGATGAGTGTACGACATAAAAAGGATCAAGAACAAACTAGGAACCGAAGCAGCAGAAAATCTACTCGTTTGCCAAGCAATGTCTGGCTGCGATTCAACATTTAGACTTCACGGCGTAGGGAAACCAGCAGTGTTTGCCTTGTCACTTAAAGATGGGATTTTTAAGGATGCGTGAAAGATCTTCATGACACCAGGATCCAACCACCAGAAGATTGCCGAAGCTGGAGAGAAAGCTTTGCTCCGCGTATACAAAGGGAAAAGCAATGAGAAGACCCTGAAGGATGTCCGGGTGCGAGCATTCACAATGCGGGTTGCAATTGCAAATGATTTTTTTCAGGCTGAGCGGCTTTCACCGAATTTGGGTGCCGCAAAGTACTACTTTTACAGGTGCTATTTGCAAATAATCAAGTGGCAAGACAGGTCAAATTCGCTAAAGCCCGACTAGTGGGGTAGGTGCCACTCTTCATCACGGAATATGTATCTTCCCATTATGACAGATGCTTCACCAGCACCGGAGAGCCTACTGAAGATGGTGTGGTGCCAGTGCCCCAGCGGGTGCGAGTCGCTCAGATGCAGCTGCCCTCGGAACGGTTTGCCTTGCAGCTTTGCCTGCGGGGAATGTAAAGGGGCGTTATGCACTAACACTGCAGCAGGACAGGATGAGGACGATAACGAAGACGAGCAGGAAGAAGAATTAGCTTTGAGCTGTGCTTTAAAATCAAAATGTTCTTGTGATTAATTTACCTGAGTTCTAAACGTTTTTCTTTTATAACTGATTGATCTGAAGTTTTGACCTCGATTAAAGAAGTGGTTTTTCAAGATATTATACTTAGCAACCCCTCATATTACAGGCCCCTTAAAGGTGGAAATGAGGTAAATAGTAAAAAAAAACTACTTTTTGACCTCATTTTTGGCAATACGGTACTTTATGATATAAAATGATCCTTTAGCCGCAGGAATCCGGCAAATAATGATCTGCGTACTTTACCCCCCCTCCCCGTTCCGTGAAGGTGAAAATTGATACTGGGGTACGGAAAACGTGATTTCTGACGTCGGATTCAGATTCTTCATGCTTGATTTGATAGAAAACGACCACTTAAACCCAAAAATACTTCCAAATATAAATTCTGATTTCCCCCCTTCAAGGGGGATTTCGGGTAGTTGTGCAAGGGGGATTTGGAGGGATTTTTTTGTGTGATTAAGCTGATTTTTCTGAAAATTTTGGTGCAAAAAAAAATTCTGTTGCAATTCCCCCGAAGTCAAACCGTATTTTTCCTCTACTATAAAGACGTCTTCCATTCTGAAACCCAAATTCCTGATGAAAGCACACTATTAAATAGCAATATAAAGATTGGCATAAATAAACTTGAAAACTTTTTATATAAACGAGTTGGAATTCCATCAATTCCAGGAGCTGTTCCTCGATCCAATTTCCTAAAACATGTGCAACCTCCTCAATATCTACATCATCTGTTAACGAATAATCATCCTCCCTCCTAGGGTAATTATATTCCTCCCAAATATTCCCAAATTCTTCATCACACCACTTACTAAGATCTCTTTCTTCTTTACTTGCGAAATGTTCCGGCCAGCTATTTGGATCCGTTATTCCCTCTGGCACTTTTCCTTGCCTTTGGTTTACCCTTCTCCAAAATTCCTTCATATTACTCTCCTACTAAAAACGGCTCATTTGCTCGATTTGACGTCTATTAAAATCTCTTTTCTTTACTTTTATTAATCTCTTATGGCATCCCCTAACCTCGCAAAACCTACCCAATAGTGTTGCTTTCTCAACCTCATTTCTAGCTTGCTTTACCCGATTTAGGGCCTCTGCTAACAAATTTTTACTACTTAAACAATCAAGGCCATAAAAACTTTCACTAACTGGTTTTGATGAACTCAATACTGGCGCTGATAGCACCAGTATTAACGTATTAAAATTAGCTTCTAACTCATCACTAGAATCACTACTCAATCTTAGCTGCTCTAGTCTCCGACAAACCTGCTCTTTACTAAATATAGTGCTTAATGCATTCTGTTTGCTCTCACTCCACTCTCTCTTTAGCTGTCTACTTGGTGAAGTATACCTAAACTGCAAAGAGCTATATTCATTAACTCTACACTCAAGGCTAAACTTAACTTAATCGGTAGGTGGTCAGACAACTGAATATTCAAAACTTCAACATTCAGTGATTCCACATCCAAACGAAGGTCAACCAAAACAATCAATAATACTAGATCTTAGACCCGAAATGCAAGTATAATCACCCCTTGACTTATCCATCCCAAACCTCCCATTTCCAATCCCAACTCCAACCTCCGAACAAAGTGCCAGGAGTTTTCTATCCCAAACATTAACTTTTCTTTTATCATCCATGCTCTTTCTTGGGATCCTATACATATGAGGAACAACATCATAAACGGGCGGTATATCAACAACAGGCAGCTCAACCAAATCAGCTGTATAGGCGTTAAACCCTCCTACCAGCAATATTTTATAGGACATAAATTTCCTACGAAAAATTGTAGCTTTTTTTCCTAATATAGACCATGTATCCTCTGCAGTATATGAGCTAAATTGCAGTGGGACATAAACTGCACAAACCAACAATTTTAGACCTGAGCGACATACCAATCTGATCCAAACAAAGTTTTCTGATTCACCTTTCAGCTTATTAAAAGACAAAAAAGAATTATTCTTTAAAAGCACTGAAATACTACCGTAATGGCGGAAATTCCTTGACACCGAACGGGCAACATGTTCAATTATGAAACCGCGAAAAGATGGCTCTTCATCACCACTGTGCCATGACTCTACTAACGCAACAAAATCAAATTTTGTTATTTCAAGTTCCACTTCACTTTTTTTTATTCCTTAGTCCTTGAACATTCCAAGACACAAACTTGACCACGTTTTCTCGCGTATGGCCTGCATACCGCTAATTCGTGTTTATACTTTAATCAGCTGCAAGATTGAATGGTATATATACTCTCCCGCTAAGCTGGTTATAACCGAGTAAAAATACAGAAAGAGACCGATCCTGTCAGACCAAGAACTTGAGTGTGGTGGGTATAACAGATAAGTGCCGACAAAACTATTAGAAAATACATACCGATTAGGTACTTGCGATATCAGCTACTCAGTTAAGCACTTTTAGTATCCAAATAAGTGATCTGACGATAATGGAAAAATCAAAGACGTTATATGGTGTTTAAGGTTTTTCTATATGAGATCAACTTGGGTTTGATCTCATTAGCTTGACAGTTTTATTTTAGAAGAACATTCAGTGCTATAAGGAGTAAACCAAGGAGGCGTTCTGGGGCCAATTTTTTTCTTAATGTTCATAAAAACCTAGGGGAAAGTCTTGTGAAAAAAACCTTACCAATTTGCTGAAAACAGGACGACGAAGATCTCCATCGCGAAGAATACAGATCCCAGCAAACCATATATGGAGCTTCAATTTCTATGCATAAAAAACGAATGAAATCTAAATTTCAAAGGCGCAAAATGCGAAGATTCATCCTATTTTCATCTTTAAAGGACATGCAATATCAAGAGTAGATACACTATACCCTCTTGGAGTCCATTTCTTGTCAGATCTCACATGGGCAGAACACCTAAGAAAAATGAGATGCTCCTGCTACCCAAAAGCTAAGAGTCATCCTAAGATGCAAAAGCCTCCTTCTCGAGAGACCCATTTTGACACTACTCATTAAAGGCATTAGAACACTTATGGAACATGCATTTTTATTTCTGCAAGTGCTGCAACTAGTCAAAACTTTCCTTTTCATCGTGTCCAAAATCAGACAGTTCACACAGCAGCTTCTAGCAACTGCGATGGCAAGACCCCTGCAGTCTATCAAGGATCGTTTCGATATGACGTCTGTATTGGTGTTTTAGAAATATACGCATTGTCTTCCATCAGAGGAGTTGCCAAAGATCGTCCCGGAGAGAGCAGAGCTTTAGTGATCGACTCACCAAAAATCGATCACTAATGCGCTTATATTACTTGCGCTTGTATATATTATATTTTATACCAAAGAGAACGTTCATTTTTGCTGTAGACAATTGTCCTATAATGGAGGATGCATCTGGTAACAAAAGGAGACAGCCAACAGCAAGTTAATATGCAGTTTTAAAATATTAGTGGACGAGATTAGATTAATTTAATTACTTTTTTTTGCTTTCTATTGGTTTTGTACAAAAAAAGAAGAAAAAATTTAATGAGTGGGCCTTTGTCAAAAATATATCATTAATGATTTCAAATAAAGTCAGTTTTGTTTTTAAACCAAATCTCTTGACTATTATTAATCTACTAAAATATCATGTGCCGTTTAAAGCGCATATTTATATTTAATAAAAACAATTAACTGATTCCTTTCAATGTTGTTTTCGCATTACAGCAATATATGTGAATATTTCTAGGATAATAACAAATCTTGTTCTTCTGATTTTTTCTTAGAGAATTCTATATGGTTTCTAGTTTCCGGCTTACAATTGCTTCAAGATAGAATTGAAACTCTTTTTAAATATTATTGAACAGTTGAATATTGAACGGATAAACACAAATCTTATCAATGACAAAATAATAGGAGATAATGTGAAGTTCAGTTACGCATATTTCTCCAGCATATTTTTTTCTTGATGTAGAAAGTTAGACACAAATTTAATTAAAGCCTAGATTTTAAAATAAAAGTAAATAGTGTCTAAATTTGAAATAATGAAAAATTAAACTTTATTACAGGGCGGGGGACTCCCCCCGCCTCATTACCCCTCCCTTCTCCGCCACGAGATATGTATAAAATATATGGATAGCATATACTTGCTTCCTCACTAAGATTTAGGGCACCCTATTTTGATGTTTTAGGTCACTACTCTTACCAGTTCGTGCACAAGGGCTCAATACGACGGCCCATCTAGACGCTCGTGAAATTCTCCAACTATCATTTTCGTGGTCTATTTCGAGGACAAGGTCCAAGCAAAGATCCATCGAAGGCTATTTCGGGGAGGCAATTTGGCTCCATTCGCTTGACTAGAGGAAACCTGCGCAGCTGCTGTTTCTTGACAGTTGAAAATGTTACCAGCATATTGCAGCAAATCACGCACTTCTACATATGTGATTCAGTCAGTGACTTAGATTCTTGCAATGCAGGAGATGCATCTCGTCTTAAAGGGCAGGATCATCTTTAGCTCTCAGAAAAGGGCAGCATCTTTAGCTCTCGTGAAATTCTCCAACTATCATTTTCGTGGTCTATTTCGAGGACAAGGTCCAAGCAAAGATCCATCGAAGGCTATTTCGGGGAGGCAATTTGGCTCCATTCACTTGACTAGAGGAAACCTGCGCAGCTGCTGTTTCTTGACAGTTGAAAATGTTACCAGCATATTGCAGCAAATCACGCACTTCTACATATGTGATTCAGTCAGTGACTTAGATTCTTGCAATGCAGGAGATGCATCTCGTCTTAAAGGGCAGGATCATCTTTAGCTCTCAGAAAAGGGCAGCATCTTTAGCTCTCGTGAAATTCTCCAACTATCATTTTCGTGGTCTATTTCGAGGACAAGGTCCAAGCAAAGATCCATCGAAGGCTATTTCGGGGAGGCAATTTGGCTCCATTCACTTGACTAGAGGAAACCTGCGCAGCTGCTGTTTCTTGACAGTTGAAAATGTTACCAGCATATTGCAGCAATTCACGCACTTCTACATATGTGATTCAGTCAGTGACTTAGATTCTTGCAATGCAGGAGACGCATCTCGTCTTAAAGGGCAGGATCATCTTTAGCTCTCAGGATATACGGTTTGCAGCTGTACATGACTATTAATGATCGAAGTAATGAAAAGGCATCTTTTTAGTTTGGTTCATAGACAAATATGCTTCCATAGATTGGCTAGTGTTCAGAAGCTGGGGCTTTCAACCGCAAGGCGTAGCTTTATATCGAAGCTGTGGTAACTATCGGAGGAGATAAGGCTCTCAAATAAAGGATATTGTCAACCGTTTCTACCTGCCAACTGCGCGGTTAATACGTGTTATAAATACAGCACAATGATATATGTGCCTAATTGATAATATAACACACTCAATTTAGCAAAGAATCAGAATCCAGTCTCAAATCAAAATCGAGACAGTGAGGTGGAATCAAAACCGAGAAAAATTGCGACCCCCCCCCCTCTTCCATCAGGTAGCTCAGATCTCATTTAATCAGGTAGTACAGGGCTTTGTCGACAACAAGGTCAGGGGGAGCTTCCCGGGTTGGTACCATGGTCTCTACTCTATATGTACAAAAACTTTCTTGCTTAATAATTTACTTTCAACCGGAGCAATACCAGAGGCAAAAACTAGAAAAGAAAACAGGATGATAACAACAAGTTCAGCGAGGAATACGCGAATAACTCAGATACCAATTTGACCGGATTCACTAAAACAAAAGTGGATAAAATTCAAATAACACGTTCAGTTCAGATAAAAAATGTCCAAGTTTTTTTGGGTTAGCTTATGTGCTTCAATATAGAAAACGGTCTCATGATTTAGTCATATTGCCCAACAGATATTTTTGTATTGAATGACAACCAAGCGTCCTCTACATTTTTTTTTAGCATTAATTCTTATTTTTAAGAACTATCTTTTTGTCCGTGTAAAGCTAGGAGTCAATCAAGTGCTTTGACGCTTACCCTCAAAAATTAAAGAAAAAGGTTTGGTCAGAGTGCCTCCTTAAGGGTTCATAAAGTTCCTGAACTTCAAATGAATTAAAAAAAAGCACACAAAAAAGAAAGAAAAGATGAAAGAATTACTTTTACGAAAACCAAAGAGTAGATCATGTTTAAAAACCTAGCAAGCACCATCACACCACTGTATTAGCAATTACCAGCTAAATCCTTATTCCGCTCTTTCTGATTGAGCCAAGAAACAAGCACAAGTAACATGTCAAATTTACTTCCGTTTCTCTATTTTTAATAAAAATGGTCGGAGTTAAGAAACATTCATAGCTACATTAATGATGTGCAACATTTAAAGAATCGGAGAAGAATGTGCATGAAAAAAAAAGAAAAAAACAGGGCCTGTAAAATTTTAAGCAACTACCAAACCACCAGCCCACCTTTGAAATCTTATAGTTGTCAAGGCAAATTATGAAGTATTGCAGCGGAAGCAATGACAGTTGAAATAACTGTAATCAGTTCTTTCATAAATCTTTCATAAAATCCCTTTTGCTTTTTGTAATTTTACTGAATAATTGCAGAGGAAAAATAGGGTCTTAAACTTACTGTGCTATAGGGAGAGCGAGTTTCACTTCTTTCCACCATGATAGGTATAGGCGAAGACAGCTGGTGAATATTCGTCAAATCAGGTAAGGATCCGGTATTGTTTCCAATTGGGATTTGCAAACTGCTTCCATTTGGAGAAACTTCTCGTATAAGTGGACAGTTAAAACTAAAAACGAGAAATAGTAAAATAAAAATCGATTCTAAGGCTATGTTTCGACCCTTCAGAAGTTGAATAAAACAGCTAAAACTGTCAATGCAATAAAAGTGTAAAATTAGATCTGACTATAAAAACGGATACGACCATGTTTCTCACTATTTGAATTTTGACAAAAAAATACATACTTTTTCATGATGTTTTGCTAGTTTAAAGAAATCAAAACCAAATTATTTTCTCTAAATTTAAAATTTATCTAAAATCCAAAATTTATCTTTCTTTTTAAGCTTAGGTTAAAAAGAAATCAAAAAACAAAATCATTTTTTTCAAATTTTCAAGATTATTATAGGAGAGCGAGATAGCGAGATAGCGAGAGAGAGAGAGACAGAGAGAGAGAGAGAGAAAGAGAGGGAGAGAGAGAACTAAACAATTGGGATCAATAACAAAGCATTGTAACAAAACATACAGAAAACCTCAAAAGGAATATTGTAATGGCAATAAGAAAAAAGGTAGAAAATTCATTAAAAAAGAGAGCCAAAAACGGTTGATAATATTGGCAGCTACAATCTTGAATAATAAATGAAGAATTTACGCATTTGGCAGCCTACTCCCAAAAGGCCAATAAAATTGAAGTTTCTTTCGGGAAAAAAGGTTTGTCCATGAGCTCCTAAACAATAATATTAGCTATAACGACAACGATTAATTAAAGGAAAAAAAGTGAGTGTTGTTTGCTATTGAAGAAACATAAAAAAAAGCGCAACTTCAGAATTTCAGGACCAAGATAGTAATCTTTATATGTTTATCAACAAAGAAAATTATTTCAAAACAAATTTATCAATAGTTAAGGTGTTCAGTATGTTTATCTGAAAAAAAAGCCTCATTTTCTCTCACTCTCGGACAGGAGTAGCTTATAGCAGTCAGATAGATACATCTAAGTTAAGTTTCAGTCAATGATTGTTTTCCTTCAAATTTTTTGAAATGAGAGCTCTGTGGCACGGAAGGGGTAGATCTTTGTGGGCTACACTAATACAGACCAAGAGAGGAGATGGACGATTTAGGATGCTGAAAAACAAGTATTTCAGCAAAAAAAAAAAAAAAAAAAAAAAAAAAAAAAAAACTGTCAAGATACTTCCTCTCTTACTTTTCAAACATTATGGTTGAGTTTTTATCATGTGTCTGAATTGTTCATTAAACACCAAACTTTCATCAACCAATATAAAGATTTGGTTTTCAACAGGTAAAATATTTGGCTTCCAAATAAAGAAGTAAAAAGAAATCAAAATAGGTATCAAGATCTACCTTATATTTAATTCCTGAAATACAATGACTTACTGTAGTTCCTGGACCTGACTCAATGGTTTGAACATTCTGACTCAAACCATTGATATCAACAGAAGTGGCTCACGGTTTGTTCAATTTTGCTTTTGTATGGATTCAAATTCATCTTTTCCCTCTAAGTCCTAGCCTTTTAATCGTTTTTTTAATCCCTTTGTTTATTTTTTAATGACGATTTTATGTTTTCTTCCAATTTTGTTCCATTGTTTTTTTTTACTTCGCTTTAAACGTAAGTGAATTTTTTTACTATTAGTGATATAGTTTAATGGACATACACAAGGAATGTTTGTGAATTATTTTTTCAATCACCTTAAATCACTTTGTTTGCTCTATTTCGGAATAGCAGATGTCTAGTTCATCTAGAGCCCATAAGTTTCATTCGTTATTGGACTTATGTACGGTTGCCAAGGTCATAGATTTATCTACATTTCCATGGATTTTACTGCTGCTACACTAGATTTTATTTTTCTACGGATTGCCCATAACGCTTCTGCAACAAAAGTTAGTGATTGCTGAATCAATAAATGTGAAAGGAGATCGAGTAGGCTACGGAAATCCAAATTTACAGTGAAAAAAGCTTATTATCTACTGACAATTCAAATTATAAAACACAACAAATTATATATCAAGCATTGGGTAGGCCTATCAGAGACTGTCCACTTAAAAAAAAGAGTTTCATCAGAATCGTGTCAGATCCTTAAAGCACAATTTTCGAATGTAAATACATTTTCGAATTTGTGGCTACTATAATTTTTAGCTAAATTAGATTTAAAGGCTCACTGAAGGCATTTTGCATCTTTTCACAGTAAGCTGCTTTTCGATGCTACAGTTATGTATATATGTCCTAAACCTTTGGCAAATCTTGAATAAAGGTGCTAAGCCTTTGGGCAAAAAATTTCTCCCCAATGCCAGTGCCATTTAAAAATGGTTACATTCACTGATATAATATTATAATATCGAAGCAACACAAATATACATGATTTAAATTTATAAGCTACTACTACTATTACTACTAACAACTCACCGCAGCACCAACCCGCCTGAGGCCAACACAGCTACGCACGATCCTCCTCCACCCCAATCTATTCAAAGCCACCCGCCCACGAAGTTCCCATTTCCTTTAAATCTTTCTTTATGACGTCCTCCCACCCCAGACGGGGACGACCTGCTTTCCGTTTAGCCCTAGATGGTTGGGCGAAAAGAACAATCTTCGACAATTTGTCATCCTTCATCTGCACAACGTGCCCTAGCCACCTCAACCTTGCCTTCATTACAGCCCTAGAGAGCGGTATTGAACCACATTTTTCGTATAGCCTATTGTTTAAAATACGGTCAGTCGGCTAAGTGCCCAGAAGAATCCTCACGTAATTTGTCTCAACAACATCTAGTAAATCTCTATCCGCTTTTCGGAGCGTCCATCCTTCACAGTCATATTTGACCACTGTCATCACTGTAGCATCTAATATTTTAATCATGATTTGCAGACTTATCTTCCTATTCTTCCAGACTTTTTTTTACCTGTGAAAAAACACCCTATGCCTTGGGTATTCTATTTTTAACATCTTCACTGCTCCCACCATCTTTACTAATTTTACTACCAAGATAAGTGAAGCTGCCCACCTGATCAATCTTTTAATTACCCAACGTCACCTTTTCATCTTCACTTATTCCTAGCCTTAGTGACTTAGTCTTCCTAACATTAATTTTCAAACAAATTCTAGCACCCTGAACTCGCAAAACCTCTAAAACCTCATTCATTTTGCTCACACTTTCATCTAGGATGCTTAAATCATCAGCATTATCCAAGTCCAGGAGACTTTTTCCTCCCCAATTGATTCCGTGGCCTCCCATTGCCTTTCCTGTGCTCCATAAAACAAAGTCCATCAAAATAATCCATATAAAGGGGGATAGAACAAAGCCCTGCTTAACTCCTGATTTAATACAAAACCAGCTAATAACCTCATTTCCTACCTTAACCGCAGCAGTGTTATTTTCGTACACAGTACTTATCACTTTAATTTATTTTTCCGGTATACCATACAAGGATAAAACCTTTACTAAAGCTCTTCTATCAACAGAATCGGACGTTTGCTCATAATCTATAAAACTGAGGACCAAAGGTGTTTGAAAACTCAGGCACTTCTCAATTATTAACCTAAGAGTGAAAATTTGGTCGACACATCCTCTACCTTTTCTAAACCGCACTGCTCTTCTCTTAAAACTTTGTCTACGGCATCTCTCAGTCTAAAAAGTATCATATTACTAAGTAATTTACTACCTACAGAGACCAGACTAATGCCTCGATAATTATCACACTCACTTTTATCACCTTTCTTATGAAGTGGCTTAATTAAGGTTTTTTTAAAATTGTTAGGTACTTCCCCTTTTTCAAAAATCATATTCATAATCTTCAATAACTTATTTCTGACCTCAGAGCCACCATATTTAAGAAACTCATTTACCACCCTATCCGCACCTGGAGCCTTGTTATTCTTTAATCCTTTTAGTACTGTTGCTAATTCCTCCTCACAAAACAAGTCTTCCTTCACAACCAAAGTATCTCAAACTTTTTCATTTTCCTCTATATTTTTTCCTGCAACTCTATCTCGGTTAAGCAAGTTCTCAAAATGTTCGGCCCATCTCTCTTTAGTTTTTTCCTTATCGCTAATTGCGACCCCATTCCTATCTTTAACTGAGCCAAGTCCAGATTGACTACTTCCCCTCAATTTATTAGCTTACCAGTACAATATTTTACTATTATGCCGTCTAGCTACATCTTCCAGATCCTCGGCAATTTTATCAATGGCCTCAACTTCACACCTCCTTAGTTCATATTTTAGTGCTTTCTCCACTTTCTTTACATTTCTTTTGTTTTCATACGATCTATCACTGAGATAATTTTTGTATATGTCCTTTCTCCTTTCTATTAAACATAAAGCCTTTTCACTAATATTATTAGCTGCAGTTCTAGCTTTCTTCCCTAATACACCTTGAGCAACTTCATAAATCATTTTTCTAAAATTATTTCAATCATCTTCCACATTATCAAATTTTAAACTCTGAAGTTTAGTATCCAACTGTTCCTGGAAAGTTTCTCTCAAATTCGCCGTTTCAGTTAAACTTAAATTTTTATTCAAAGTTCTTAATAATCAATGCCTTTGATCTCCAATAATTCCAGTGCAATTAAATACACATAGATGCATATTTATACAAAAACAATATCTTAGCACAAATTAATGAGTCACTGGAAACGCTTACCACAAACTTATACCATGCGTCGAAAAAAAACTTCCATTACACATTTCATCTCTAACGCGTAGAGACCCAAAATACCTACAGTTATGGCGTTTAAGTCCTTTTTTGCATAAATCCATAGTCAACTTCAGAGCGAGAGAGAGTCGTACCCACCGATAATTATATAAGTTCTTAAAACTTTTCAGCTCGCAACGGTTTCAGCTCCCATCTATTATCGAGCTAGGACCTCGCTTGGACACTGAGATGGGAATGTAAATATGTAGTAAAAAAACAATATAATTACTTTTCATTTGGAACACAATTCCATCGAGCTAGTTGCGGCATAACTGGTTTGTAAACCATATTTTTCGGAATATTTCCGGTTTTCATTAGGGGTTTTCCCCTTTTACTTATTTATGGAACTTCATTCAGCTTAGCTAGTTATTAAATTGGCAGTACAATATTGATTCCACAGTCCCTGGCAGCATTAGATTTCTTTTAAGCATTCTTTGGGAACAATTTTTTGTTAAGAGTTTTAAATGAAATAACATATAATATATATATATATAAATATATATATATATATATATATATATATATATATATATATATATATATATATATATATATATATATATATATATATATATATATATATATATATATATATTATATTATATATAGCAATTTTTTTTCGGGGGAGACATAAGCAATTGCCCAGAGCTAAGCAATTTTTTCCGGGGAGACACAGAGATTCATGAGGAAATCCCCGAAAATTGAGGGATAGTGGAAGTCCTGAACAGAAGGCAACTGATGAGCCAAAAGTAGTGCAAGAGAGAGGTGATACCGAGCTCTCAGCTGCCATTCTTGGGAGACATCTGACAGTTTATAAGTGGCTACCGAATCCCTGTGTTGTTTTAAATTCCCTTTTCTGTTAATAGGCAGCGCAGAAGCAAAATTGCGCAAGGCAATCACATCAATCCAATTTTAATTAATAAAAAAAATCGCTCAGTTTTTTTTGCGTACCTCGGCATAGTGCGCCCCTAGGCCCGGGCCTATAGGTAAATCCTGGCCTGCAAATATTGATTTAGATCATTACAAAAAACATTTTGCATGTGAACTATATTCACACATCACTTCCTTCGATTAATACAACTTTTAACGCATTCTTGTTGCTACGTACGCCTTACATGTCCTTCACACGCTAAAGGTCTCTCCTTTACAGGCCATGGAGCCTTTTATGTGAGGATCAAAGTTCTATATTTGTTGTACATTGTTTTATTTTTTTTTTCTGTTGAAATATACTTTATCTTACGTGTTTAATAGCATACAGGTAAGTTATCTATTCATTGGTCAACGGGAGCAGACCGAATATTTACATCCATCCTCACTGGTAGACATAAAAGTTCATGATTGTCTACCCCTCAGAAAAATATATTAATTTTCAGGAAAAGCTATTTGGCCAAAACTTCCCCCGCATATAATTCTTTTCCGTAGAACCCCCCCCCCCCGGAGGATAATATCCGTGAGAGATCATGTAGCCACTTGCGGTAAGCTATGCGTCTACCAAACAGGATTGCCGATTAACAATAAAAAACGATATCGATTTATCTTGGATTTATTATGTTTTCCAGTCAGCGGTTCAGCTCAGATATGTAAGTAGGGGTATGTAACAGATTACTGACGCTTCTTGACTACTAAGGTCCTTGCATCGGCCGGATATGTACATAGTCACGCATCCCCCCTCCCTCCTTAAATCTAGAGATTTGACACATTATTAAGCTCTGGATATAACATAATAATACTTTGTGTTTCCCATAATTCCACTTACACCCAAATATTTCTAAAAAAAAAAAAAAAAAAAAAAAAAAAAAAAAAAAAAAAAAAAAAAAAAAAAACGCATCCGCACTTACCTGTTCAGCTGTTTGTGGTACTAATATGTTATCATTTAAAAATAACAATCCTGAACAAAAAGAGCGTTGTAAAGTCAAAGTTATAAATATTGCATAGATTAGGCACGTGCCAAAAAATAGGGTAAGGTGCAGCCCACACTCAAAACCTAATCAGCTACGCTTTTGCGAACAAAAAATCTTACAAACTAAGATTCTTTGTAATTTTCAGATAAATAATACTTTTCCTATTTTTAAGAATGTGTTTTAAACCCTTAACCTTTATCCCCCCCCCTAATAAATGTCTCAATAGTCATGATTCATGTACTGTAAAAAAAAATATAAAACAGAATACTAGGTTATTTTTAGGATAAATATTTATCAGAAAAGTGTCAGAAGCGTATGGGGTGACTCCATCCTCCACTGCAAGGCCGTGTCCAGGGGGGGAGGTTACCCAGTTTGAACCCCCCCCCCCCCGAAATTTTTTACCGAGTCGAAAATAAGTCGAAAATTAGTAAAACCTAGGTGAAAATCAGTAAAATTAGTCGAAAACTGGGTCAAAAATTAGTAACCCCCCCCCCGAAAAAAAAACCCTGGATCCGCCCTTGCTCCACTGTATCAAAGAATAAAAATAAGTATTTATTAAACAGGCTTGATATTAGTCTCGCGGCCTACAGGAGAAAGTGTGCCTTTTACAGGAGAAACCTTTCATGACATATATAAATATGGATATATATGTATATATATATATATATATATATATATATATATATATATATATATATATATATATATATATATATATATATATATATATATATATATATAAATATTATATTATTAAAACCTTTAGCTATGGACAGAAACGTTTAAGCGTTTTTTTTTCCTCAAAATTTGCAGGCTTTAATTGAAAACACATTAATGCTTGTAAAGCGTTACGCAATATTTTTTATTACTTTTTACTTAATTATGAAATATACATTGTGGAATAATACCAAGGTTACCTGGTCGTTTCGCAAACATCTAATTAATCACTTGCCTCTTGTCTAAAATGTAAGTAGCCTCGTTATGACAAAAGAAGACACGATAAATTATTCTCTATCATAACGTTCTTAATTGGTGCTATTCTGATAATAAATATATTTGATTTAATACCTCACATTTAGTGTCAAACCAGTTTATTAGACGACTAAACACGTATCAAACATCAGGCACACACAGGGTATTATTGCAGAAGCAACAGCAAAGAGCGAACCACGGACCACAGTAATCGAATGTTTAAAAACGCATTAAAAAAACATTCACTGACAAAAATTTGTCATTTAAAGCTGCATGAGCAATAATAACTATTATTTAGTTTAATCTTAGTAGTAAAAACACAGTAAGGTTGGCAAATCAGTAGCTCATTACAAGTTAGCCAAAAATTGATCTTCTCAAATGTTAATTTACAAAAACTAATGGGAAAAGAGGCTTTTCCCAAATATTAAAAAAACTTTTTTCCAAAAAAAAAACAAGAACTTTTTAAAGAAAAGTGTAGACCTATATTAAACCAAAATTGATCAGAAATGCATTCAAATAATAATCCAAAACTGAAACGAACAGAAATCACCCTCAATGGATAAACAAGACCCAAAACGAACAGACAGGGCCGTATCCAGGATTTTTGTTCAGGGGGTTTTTACTAATTTTTGACTTTTTTTGGGGGGGGGGGGGGTTAATAATTTTTTACTCAGTTTTCGACTAATTTTACTGATTTTTACCTAGGTTTTACTAATTTTTGACTTATTTTCGAGTCGGTCACAAATTTCGGGTGGGGTTCAAACCGGGTAACCCCCCCCCCTGGATACGGCCTTGCGAACAGAAATTACATTGAAGAATCAATGCAGTTTTAAAACGAACATAAATTATCAAACAGTTCGTGGTAACGATGACCAAAAAAATTGGAGGGCAACTTAGCCCCCTCCCATGCTCATTTTTTTCCCGAAGTCACCCAATCAAAATTTTGAGATAGCGATTTTGTTCAGCATAGTCGAAAATGTAAATAATATAGCTTTCAGTATGATTTATTCCCCTACAGGTCCCGAGGGAAGGGCAACAAGTTATAAGTTTTGCCCATTGTTTTTATATAATATTGGTTAACAGGAAGCATACAGGCTTCTTCAGAAGGAATTTTTTTTCTAGTTGGGGGTCGGGGTCAGAGTAGGGAATACGGGGGAGGATCTTTCCATGGAGTTTATTTCCTTGGGGGAAGGGACATTTCTATGAATGGGGCGGCAGATTTCCCAGTATTATTTAAAAAACGATCAGAAATTAAATAATTTTGTTTCCAACTGAAAGTAAGAAGCAACATTAAAAATTAAAACGAACAGAAATTATTACGTATATGAGGGGGGTCACCCTCAAGTCAATACCATGCTCGTTAAGCTAAAGTTTTTTTTTAGTACTTTCAAAAGAGCTATCTATTCTAATTAACCGGCCTTTGTGATTCGGGGGTTTGTGATCCGAACAAAATTCAAACTTTAGCGTAAAGAGCGAGGTATTGACTAGGGAGCGAACTCCCTAATATACGTAATAAAAACATACGAATATAGAAATTCAAAATTTCGACAAAAATTCGAGAAAGCCAATTAACCTAAAAAAGGAAAATTAATATACGAATTTCGTTTTAATTATTCATGTACGGTGAGCCAAAATCAAAGCTGCATTAACTAAAAAAACATTCAGAAATTAACTTAAAAAAACAAGCTTTTTTCATTGATTAACTAAAAAAACAATTTTTTTTTAACTGAAAGTAAGGAGCGACATTAAAACTTAAAACGAACAGAAATTATTCGGTAAATGAAAGGGGCTGTATCCTCCTCAACACCTCGCTCTTTACGCTAAAGTTTTTTTATTGTTTAAAAAAATAGAGTTGTGAGACAGAGTCAAACCGTTGCTTAAAGAGCGAGCCGTTGAGGAGGGGACAGCCGCTTTCATATACGGAATAATTTCTGTTCGTTTTAAGCTTTAATGTCGCTCCTTACTTTCAGTTAAAACAACTTGTTTTTTTTAGTTAATCAGTCAAAAAAAACTTGTTTTTTTAGCTAATCACTAAAAGGATTCGGGCTAAACTAATTACTGAAAATAATTTGTATTCCGAGCACTGTGTTTTTATTGATCATAACGTATTAAAAATAGAAAGAAATCATAATAATAGCCAAGATTACCGAAACTAGCTAATAAAAGTATGCTGATTGTTCAGTATTCAATGATATTTATTCCTGAAAGTATAAGCATTTTCAAATTTAGTAATATTACAAAAGACTGGATTAACATTATGTTCGTTTAAAGTTGGACTTGATTCTTCATTAAATTGTTCGTTTGGTCTTATTTGGAGAAAGGTTTTTAGATTTGATTTTTGCTCGTTTTTAATTGACATTTTTTTTCCTGGTAAAAAGTAAAATTTGTAATTTTTTTTCGTTTTTTTCTACTTACGAAAAACTTTTAGGTTTCCACCTGAAACAAGTTTTTCTGCTAAACGTGTGCAGAGCATCAGGTCTCCAGAAGGAAACGTGATAAAACAAAAAGAAAGACATTTTTAAGTTGCTCATTTTATGCTCTTTTTTATGGTTAAAGTCACGTTTATTCAACCGCTCCCCCCCCTGATGGTCCCAAATATAGCCTTAGAATATGTATAAAACTAAAAGAAAACACGAATACATTGAAATTGTTACTTTATAATATGCATTATAATATTAATCAGATTATCTTGTTTATTCATATTTTAACTCATTTGAAATTATAGGTAATTTTTTTTATCAAATTTTATCCAGCACTCAGGCTATACAGGTTATCTTCAAGTCTGCACAACAGATACCCGTAATAAAACGGATAAAACCATGAAAACAACACCAACAACGATATAATTGGGGCTACATATTGGTGCCTCAGGGGGTTGGGATGCAATTTAGGATAACGACTATTGTGTTGAAAAAGAGCATAATATAATATATCTAATCGCACTACTTTTATTTAATGAAGATGTTTCCTTTACCAAGGATTCTTCTTATGGATGATTATCCACTGATAGCGCCTGTTGAAATATGTTTCACAGTTGGCAGAGAAATCGAGGTATCAGAATCAAAATCGAAACAGGATAAACCTTTACGCTTTCCTAGATTACCAAGAGTCTTCAATACATCTATTTAAGTTACAGCAATATGATATTTAAAGGTAGGTTTACAATAAGAGAAATGCCCAAAAATCGATATAGCGACCCTTCAGACTACTAATAGAATGTTTTGACAAATGTATTTCAGATAGTTTAGGACATACTTGAGACACTCGCAAGAAAAAGAAAACCCACAACTTTAACATTTAGGGCAAGATGATTAGCATCAAACCATAGTAATACTATCTCAAACGGAGCCCATAAATTCGAACAAACCTCAGACTCCATACGCTCAAAGACGCAAAGGATACTATCATCAGCAAAAGTAACAAAAACATCCAAAGGAGGCAGGTAAAATGTAAGATAGCAGAAAGACAAGGACAACAGCACAATACAGATTTTTCTTCTGACCAAACTGGGTCATTTACGTTAAAGTGGATGAAGCTTTTGAGGATGAAACAACGGACCTATGATAATCGATCGTTAGAGTTGGGTTCTGTAGTTGGTAATTTTCATCTGAGATGCGGTTCTACGTCCTGAACTATCTGAGGCATCTGAGATGCTTGTATCTTTATTTCGAGTTAATGTCTACTAAGATTATCTAAGCACGGTGCAGCACATATCCCTGCAAAATCCGGTGCAATGGAGGCCCACAAAATCTTTTCGCAACCCTAAAGGTACGGGTCACTTTGGGAAATAGTGGCTTAAGGTATGACAGACCAAGAAAAATCAGAAATCTGGTTGGGACGGGGCATGTGTACCTGTAGAAGCAGACGTGATCAATTAAAATAAACAAAAAAAACTGGAAGCCTCTTGAAATTTGAAATCATTGTCAGTAACTTTACCATAAACTAACAAACACGAAAGAAAGGAAAGAAAATATAGGCCTAAGGAGAGTTTATTACCTTCCAAGTTCTTTTTAACATCATTACAACACCCTATCAATTTGCTAAAATGGTAGAGATTTTGCCTCCTGATCAAAATAATCACAAAAATTCCTGTAAGGCTTAAATCACTGAAGATGAGTAGTGTTCACCGAAGGCGTGGAGGACTTACAAGCATTCCAAAGAATATTTTGTCTTCTTCAACTTCTGACAAGACCAGGGGTTGAAGAACTTGAAGGAATATGGACTTAAAGGATTAGTCCTGATCAGTTTATGATTGGGAGGCGAAACCTGACTCACATAGAGAAAAGCCAGTTTTATGGGACCATAAAACGAATCAAACAAAACACATCCGATTCCGTTACCACAAAACCAATCACAACAATAATCCTATTTTCTGTCAGCTTTGACATGAGGAGAGTCAACTCTACCCCACTAAATCCAAAAAATTGAACCTGGTGCTTGAATTGTTCTGTTCATCAAATTATCATATTTGGAACTAGCATAAACAGAAAAAAATGTTATAAATGTCGCTCGCTAATCCAGGACTATGTACCAAAAGTAGGCGTAGAGAAAATGATGTCAATAAAAACGTGAATCTTCAGTATACGGATCAAGATACCTGCCTTTAATGAAGTATTTGAAGCCAGTATAGAGGGGAAAATCACATATATGAATTTTGTAAATTATTTACGTAATACAGTCCCTCGATCCCTAAATTATCTAGCATAGGACCATAATGAGAATCTGGCAAACGTGTATGATAAAATTGCTGTATTTGTATGCATATTCTCAAATTATTCAAGGTAAGGCCACTGCGAAGTAAACTGCGGTGCATAGCTTGTCATCTCTGTTTCTGAGAAGCATAACCGCACATTTCCAATATCCACAGCAATTATAATAGTAATTACGAAAAAAAGAATCCGTTTTATAAATATTACCCAATCTAAAAGAAATTTTTGAGGTTTAGATAAAATTTTTGCCTTCTGTGGTTGAAAATTACGCAAGTCAAAATTGCAAAATAAGCGTCAAAGCTAATAACATCCAGGAAGAAATTTATTGAGAAATATCGAGCGTTTGTTACTCTAAGGAAACAATTCAAGTCTAGTTAAAACCACTTCCCATGGCTGCCAACTTTTTATCTTGGGGTTAAGACACTCATTGTTTGGATTAAATCCGATCTCAAGACCTGCGCAAAATCAGAATTGACGCTTTTTTGTATGCGAGGACCAGAAACTCCCCCTGTTTGAGCATTCGGGGAACCTTAGCCACCCGAAGTATGAGGCCTATGCCTAGGTAAGTACCGGGAATTTTTTTTAAAGAGGGGAAACATAAAAAAAAACAACAGGTAATTTACATGAAAAATTGAGAAACACGGGGAAAATCCCGAGAATTCTGAAGTTTTGGGGCGAAAAGCGAGAGTAAGTTAAAGCTACGAATATAAACAGTAGAAAGTTTCAAAATAGTTAATTCATTGATGAGTAATTGAATGCAACTACATATAAACACAAATTCGGATATTTAAAACAATTAGATTAGATGTGTATATAACTAATAATGGGTCGACGCCAAAAACATCTAAAATTTATCTGCCTTTTCAAGCTTAGTTGAAAAAAAATTAAAACACTTGGTAACACACATTAAAATGCATCAGGGCTGAATTTACGATAGCATTTTTCAAGGAAAATAAGTTAAAGAAAGTTAATTTTTTAATAAAGAGAACCAACAAAATTATATATATATATATATATATATATATATATATATATATATATATATATATATATATATATATATATATATATATATATATATATATATATATATATAAATATATATGTAGGTGTACTTTTTCCTGTGTATTTGTAGGCTAATGGTAATATGGAGTTGGATTCCAGATGGTTTCAGAAACAATTTTTAAAAACGTGTTTTAAGGTCAAGTTAATAGCATTTAGTTGAAGTATACGCTATTTCGAAACTTCCGTATTGATTTACTTATGTGTGAATTTTCATTTAAAATTCAAATTAAGATGGATTCAAAATTCATCACATTTTTTCCATTTCTTTGGCAGCACTGGCGGTAGTGTATTTGAAAAATTACAAATTGGCCTGAATACGTAGAATAAATTCAGGTTTCACACCCAAAACAGGTGAATTCCAAGCAGATCACAACCAAGAGAACATAACTGATTTGGAATTTCAGTCCAGAATCCCGATTAGCATTTCTCGAATACTTGAGAAAATTCTAAACATTGTATCTTAGGATACAAACCTAAATCGGGTATTATGAAGTAATTCGGACAACTTTTAACGAGATAAAAGATGTTTAAAAAATAAAGCGATTGATTCGGATCTAAAACTTGATATATATATATATATATATATATATATATATATATATATATATATATATATATATATATATATATATATATATATATATATATATATATATATATATATATATATATATATACTATGTTCATGTAAAATATTATACCTACTGTCAACAATTTTCTTATAATAAAATCTATCGGACAATAAAATCCCTTTTAACTAATTTTTGAAAATAGCCCCAACTTTTTTCTTTACAAACCACATATTATATTCAAACACAAAAAATCAAACTTAAGCAATCTGGACTCCCAAAGGCTTTAAAAATTTGAAAAGGATTAATAGTAAATGAGAGGTCTCCAAAACAACGCTCTATTTGATTTTAAATAAATTCAATTTAAAAATTAGAGGTGATTTTTTTCGTTTCTTTTCGTCTTCCGTCTACAATCATCTCCATGCCTCAAGGATCCATGATTTCACTACAGTTAGGAAATGTTTAATATCCCAACCCCACTAAATCACAATTATTCGAGCTTAAAGTACCTACAATTATTTCTCGAGTCCTCGCGGAAGGGACCAGCAAAAGATGTTTTTGTCTTTTTCTCCACCTTTCAACTTAGGAAACTAAAGCGATATTGTATATTCAAGGGAGCCTTGTTGATGGTATTTGAACTTTTTAAGGTGTAACATTCAAGCTCAAACTCTATGTATGCGAACCAATATTTAGTAGTCCAACTCTACGAAGTAAAGTCAATCAGCTAGGTCAGACATTCCCCATAAAAATTTTCAGGAAAGCAATTTCTTTATTTGGAGGTATTTTCTGAACCGAAAGCTCGGGCAAACAACTTAAGTGAAAAACAATTTTCTGCAAAAATGTGAAAAATTTTGATTTGGTATTAAGATTGAATAAAAAAAAAAACTTTTTTCAACTGAATGTAAGGAGCATCATTAAAACTTAAAATAAACACGTATTATTCCTTATAAGAGGGAGACTGCCCTCTCCTCAACCCTTGCTCTTTACACTGAAGCCTTAAAGATCTTTAAAAATACGTATCATTCAAATTCAAAAAGCCCTTGTGTTTGAGCAATCTTTCTAAAAGGATTGTGACAAAAAGTCAAACTTTAGAGTAAAGAGCGAAGGTTGAGGAAGGGGTAGAACCCTAATATACGGATACTTTCTGCTCGTTTTAAGTTTTAATGTTGCTTCTTACTTCCATTAAAAAAAAAAATGTTTTTTAGAATAGAATTCTGACGTGTAATTTTCCCCACGCAGAATATTCTCAATTTTTTAACAAATTGGGTGTCGCAGAACAGCAAAAAATCTGTGGCAGTAATGAGTTCTTAATACGATAATTACAATTGCATAAAAGTAAATAGAAACTAAAGCTTCGACAATGTCCTCCTTTTGTTGTATTTATTATCTTCACTTTTTAATCCTTACCTTTACTAGGTTACCTTTACTAGGCCGTTCAGGGTTGTCCAACTAAACATAGCAAACTTTAACAAAGCACATCATTGAACAAAGGTAGAAACAAAAATTTCGAAAGCCCTAGAAAAATGAACGTGTGCTGGCAGTACGTTGCTGGCAGTCACTTACCTTCCAGGTACATCAAAATAGCTTTTTGTCCTGAACTCACTACCAGTAGAATTGAGGCTTGACGAAAGTAATGAAGGAAGATTTCCGGATCCATAGCCAGAGCTGTCGTCATAAAAGATCCGCCGCTGAGGAACTGGTATTGATGGGGGACTTGAGTCTACTTGTGCGTTTAAAGCCGAATCGGAATGAGTTCGTCGCCAAGGTGTATCTGCTGGCGGAGTCAGGTAGTTTATACCACCACTGTCATTTATACCATGGCAAGGATGACTTAGACCATTTTGACCTAAGAATGGATGATTTATTAAGATTAACAAGCATGATGATTTAATGAACTTGAAAATGCTATATCATAGTTTATGAATTCAAACTTAATTTCATAGAACGTTATTTATCCTCATCATGGGATTCCCTCTATTGTTATTAACAGAAGGTCGTTGAGTCACATTTCTTCTACGAAAGTAGAGTATTACATTCCATTTCTACGACCGCACTAGGAATTACCATGCTATTCTATGACCGCCACAGCAAAACATTTCTACGACCGCACTAGGAATTACCATGCTATTCTACGACCGCCATAGGAAAACATTTCTACGCATACCTGTTCCATTTCTTTGAAGTATGTGCTATCAGACTGGTTTCTGATTTTTTGGACAATTGCCTTAACGCGAGAGTAGTTTGTTATTAATGCGTCGTTGCTAATTAAAAAATTGGATGCTACACTCAGAATTGTTTGATTGACATATGCTGTTGAAACATTTTGCGTAAAAGCTAACTATATTTGCAAAAAGGGATAAGTGATTCGCGAATTGGACTGTACGAACGATCTTATTTGAATAATAGGGGAAAAACGGAGCTAGATAACATTTGCAAATTGGATCATATGAAGGTGGAGAAAAAAGGGTTAAAGCGATTAGCAGTTAAGGTAACTTCGAAGAGCATGTTATCTCATAGCTTATTTATTATAAATTTGGAACAATATCAATCTATGGAAATAGTTAACGATGATAAAATGGTCTTGACTAGACCTAGCTTTACTTCTTCGATGTGTTCTGTATAATACACTGAGTGGTGTTTGAACAGTGTTGTCAATTTAAAATAGAGTTTAACGTTATAGTATACTAAAAATTTGATACTAAGAGAGATGTAGATGGCAAGAAAAGAATTTTAATAATGAAATTCAGGGCAAACCTTAGAAATCCTTGCAAATCAAGTAGTAGTGTATGTGGTGAACCATCAAGGTTCATAAGCACCAACGACCCTAACCACCAGAGACCTCAACGCTTAGAGTGGCGCGCACGCCACTCTAAGCGAACCTAGATCAACCCAACTTTTGGAATCTCACTCACTATGACTGTGTGTCTGACCACTCCAAGTCAGGGCGCCACTCTAAGTGAACGTAAATTAACTCAACTTTTTGAATATATCTCTCACTATGACTGTGTGTCTGAGCGGGTGTGATGCCTTCTATTACCGGTCTAACCTAAATTCAACGTAACGAGGCATGAGGTCAAAATGAATAGAACTTGGATTTTATGACTGTTATCTGATGTATCCGATAAAACCTTTGAAAACGAATTTATTCTTTCTGGTACTTAGATTTTGTCTATTTTATCTGATGTATCTGTCATGTGATGTTGATAATGCATTTAAGGGATGTTGATAAAGCATTTAATCACTCTCATACTTAGATTTTGTCAATTTTATCCCATGTATTCGAGAAAGGTATGTTGATATAGAATTTAATCAATCAGATACTTAGATTTTGTCAATTTTATCAAATATATCCGACAAATGATGTTAATAATGCATTTATTCACTCTGGTATTTAGATTTTGTCAATTTTAGTTCTGTATCCGAGAAAGGGATGTTGATAAAGCATTTATTCAATCTGATACTTAGATTTTGTCAATTTTATCTGATATACCCGACAAAAGAATGTTGATAATGAATTTATTCACTCTGGTACTTAGATTTTGTCAATTTTATCCGACATATCCAACAAAAGGATGCTGATAAAGCATTTATTCGCTCTGATACTTAGATTTTGTCAATTTTATTCAACATATCCGACAAAGGATGCTGATAAAGCATTTATTCACTCTGATATTTAGATTTTGTAAATTATAATCGTTGTAACTGATAAAAGATGTTGATAAAAAATAAATTATTCACTCTGATACTAGGATTTTGTCAATTTTATCCCATGTAACCGAGAAAAGGATGTTGATATAGAATTTAATCACTCTGATGCTTAGCTTTTATCCGGGATATCCGACAAAGGATGCTGATAAAGCATTTATTCACTCTGATACTTAGATTTTGTCAATTACATTTGAAGTATCTGACAAAAGATGTTGATTAAAAAAAATTATTCACCCTGACACTTTCATTTTGTCAATTTTATTCATCATATCCGAAAAAGGGTACTGATAAAGCCTTTATTTACTCTGACATTTAGATTTTGTAAATCATATTCGTTGTATCTGACAAAAGATGTTTATAAAAAAATTTATTCACTCTGACACTTAGCTTTTGTCAATTTTTTCGCATGCATTCGAGAAATGGATGTTTATATAGAATTTAATCAATCTGATACTTAGATTTTGTTAATTTTATCCGATATACCCGACAAAGGATGTTGATAAAGCATTTATTCACTCTGATACTTAGATTTTGTCAATTATATTTGATGTATCTGACAAAAGGTGTTGATAAAGCATTTATTCGCTCTGATACTTGGATTTTGTCAATTTTATTCAACATATCCGACAAAGGATGCTGATAAAGCATTTATTCACTCTGATATTTAGATTTTGTAAATTATAATCGTTGTAACTGATAAAAGATCTTGATGAAAAAATAAATTATTCACTCTGATACTTAGATTTTGTCAATTTTATCCCATGTACCCGAGAAAAGGATGTTGATATAGAATTTAATCACTCTGACGCTTAGATTTTATCCAGGATATCCGACAAAGGGTGCTGATAAAACATTTATTCACTCTGATACTTAGATTTTGACAATTATATTTGATGTATCTGACAAAAGCTGTTGATAAAAAAAAATTATTCACTCTGACGCTTAGCTTTTGTCAATTTTATCCCATGTATTCGAGAAATGAATGTTGATATAGAATTTCATCAATCTGATACTTAGATTTTGTCAATTTTATCCGATATACCCGACAAATGATGATGATAAAGCATTTATTCACTCTGATACTTAGATTTAGTAAATTTTATCCCATGTATCCAAGAAACGAATGTTGATATAGAATTTAATCACTCTGATACTTAGATTTTGTTAATTTTATCCGACATATCCGATAAAGGATGCTAATAAAGTAATTTACTCTGATATTTACATTTGGTCAATTTTATTCGATGTATCTGACAAAGGATTTTGATGGAAGCGAATTCAATCGATAAAGAATGTTAATAAAGAATTTGTTCAATTTTTTTCATACTTTCCTGAATTAAATTTCTGTATTGGGCATCCTAGAGGTGAATTCAAGAAAGAGTTTGTTACTTACTTACTTAAAATTTTTTCATAATGATATATCCAACAACTGATGTTAATAAAGAATTTATTCATTCTGATACCTAGATTTGGCATTATCCCATGTGTCTGACAATAGACGTATGCAAATTCCTTTTCTTACATCTCCGATGTTTTAATAGACATTCTAAACGTTTGATATGCTAGCTTACTCTAAAAATAATGAACACATGACAATGTAATGCATAATATATTTTTAATGAAATAATGCTATGTAGAACATTAATACAAAAATATATTATGATACATTATCAATATCAATGATCAACTTTGGACATTTGAATCTGTTCCATAAAATAGTTCACAATATTCTCTCTTGATATTGTAGCTATTGTCTTCTCTTAGTTCGTAATCAGTAGAATTATCATTATTCCATTTTGAGTCATTCACAACTTTTACTGGTGTGTCATCGACAGGCTCAATATGCTTTTCGTCTTTGGTATTATTTGGTTCATTGACTGTTTGATCAATGGCTGTAACGTTTGCTGGTACTTTTTTTTTCATCGATTCGTCTTTATATTCCATAATTACATTTTCTATGAATGCCCTTTTTGTTCTTCTGGCAATTTCAATGTTTTTCACAACATTGTTTTTACGAAGCAAAAATATCCATCACAAAGGAACGGCACGGTTTGTGATATTATTAGAAAGATATGCCTTTCTTTTTTTTATTATCTAATGAATGCTAAAACGCATAAGCTGACAACAGGATATATCAGTAAATAATGTGTTACCTGAAAGAGTAGCAACGTGTTGTCCTGTATAGTCAATAGTTATTTTTATGTTAGGATTCTCCCTAATCGCAATCATCTCTGGAGATTTCAATTTTGGATAACCCCTATCATAAGACTTGAATTGTGTCGACACCCCAAAGAAATTTAATTCCTTACTGTCATGACAATGCACGCATAGATTTCCAATAGTGCTACCACTTGTACTTGTTTCATAGTTTAAATACTTCTACTTGTTGGCATTCAATGCTACAATAACATTGTCATGTGAACAAACTTTATTAAAGTGCTCCATCATCAATTTTTTTAAAGATATGACTTATGTGTTTATCGTTCCACTGCGTAAAAAATACTGATTTAATACATGCAATAAACTAGATAGTGTCGATAACCCACAATAAAGTACCAGGGAGAAAGTCGCATTGTGTCTTTGGCATGTATAGAGCGCAATTGTTAGAGCCGTAAGAACAGCTCACGTCATTTTTAGATACGTAAAAAAAAGATGAATAATATCTAATTCCAAAAAAAAATTTAGTCCAATAAAAAAAAGAGCTACTAGAAACTTTATTTTCCTAATAGTTAAGGTTATGCCTAACATATCTTTACAATTCTCATTTTGAGTTTTGAATATAATAAATAGGATTTTCTTTTGTTTTAAGTATGTTTCATCTCATTCGAAGACATGTAAAAAAAAGTTGAGAAAAATATATCATGTTAAAAAAAATAATAAAAAAAGTTAAAAAAAGAACTTAAAAAAAATTCAAAAAAATGGGGGGAGGGCAAAAACTTGGAGGGAGGGGACGCCCTTCGAGTTTGGGGATAGGGGACCTTTGGGGGGTGGAAGTCTCTGGTGGTTAGGGTTGTTGGTGCTTTTTATTGATGATAGTTTGTACTCACCTACACCATACTAAATAATTTGCAAGGATTTATAATGTTTGTTCTTAATTTCTTTATTAAAATTATTTTATTTCCATCTACATATATCTTAGTATCAACTGTTTAGTATACTATAACGTTAAACTCTATTTTAAATTGACAACACTTTTCAAACACCACTTGTGTATTATACAGAGCACATCGAAGAAGTAAAGCTAGTTCATGTCATAAGACCATTTTATCATCGTTAACCATTTCCATAGATTGATATTGTTCCAAGTTTATAATAAATAAACTATGAGTTAACATGCTCTTTGAGATTACCTTAACTGAAAATCGCTTTAACCCTTTATTCTCTACCTTCATATGATCCAATTCGCAAATGTTAACTTACTCTGTTTTTTTTCCTATTATTCAAATAAGATTGTTCATACACTCCAATTCGCGAATCCTTTATCCCTTTTTGCAAATAAAGTTAGCTTTTACGCGAAAATGTTTCAACAGCATATGTCAATCAAACAATTCTGAGTGTAGCATCCAATTTTTTAATTAGCAACGACGCATTAATAACAAACTACTCTCGCGTTAAGGCAATTGTCCAAAAAATCAGAAACCAGTCTGATAGCACATACTTCAAAGAAATGGAACAGGTGTGCGTAGAAATGTTTTCCTATGGCGGTCGTAGAATAGCATGGTAATTCCCTGTGCGGTCGTAGAAATGGAATGTACTACTCTACTTACGAATAAAAAAAAAATGCGAAAATTGAATAATGTGATCATAAGAATGTAAATTGTTTGTTTATCTATAGAGACGGACAGGTGCTACCACAAAACCTAGTTTCACGTTTATTCCTCAACTACTCAACATCCTCTATACATGCTGCAAGTACAACTTAAAAATACAGAAGATCAATTCACGTTTTTCTGCAAATGATATTTTTAAGCACTAGTTTGCTATTGAAGATAAGGTTCCATTCCATTTCCTGCCTTTTAATTCTAGGCTCTGTCACTTTTTCCAATGATAGACACAAAAATAGTATCCAAGGATGGTTGAAGACATAATGAAACAAACAGGGACTCGAGAATGTATTCTGGCAGAGGCACAAATTTATAAGGATTCTTTTTATATTTTCATTCCAAAAACTGAAAAAAACACCCCTTCTAGATTTTGGAAAATAACTTTTCAGTATCCGTAAAAATTATGGGTCAGAGGGGTTGGGCCCGGTCATCCTCTCTTTTTTCTTCCTAAATTACAGTAACACGCTATTAAAACCGCTGAAGATTGTGCCCAAAAGAATTACACCAAAGGAAGAAGGCTCCCAACGAAATTTTCATCAAAATGGAATTATCCTCATAAAGAAAAAAACGCAAAAAATGTTCCCATAGAATACCTTTTTTAAATAGAGCTCTTTGCAACATGACCGTTTTTTCGTCGTTTTTTTTGTGTAACTTATTTTCTAGCCCTCACAGAAAGTGTCATTGCAGAGAGTATCATCGTTTTTTGTGGTCATCGGACAAAGTACATTTTGCTTCTTTTGTCATTGCACAAAATTTTTCTGTCACAAGACAAAGTACCATTGTTTTTTGTTTTTTTTTTGTCACTGCAAAAAGCGTCACCGTATTTTGTCTTGTTTTCTGTAATCAGACTAAGTAGGCTACCATAATCTTTTATTTGTGTCCTTTCATAAAGTGCTATCGTTTTAATGTAATAAATAATTGCCAATTTTTCTAATGATAAAAATGACACCCAGGAATGGTTAAATCCACCATAAACAAATACGCTGATACATATTTTGGTCGAGGCACAAATTTAAAGAAGTAAAAAAAAAAACAAAAAAAAACTAACTATGTAAAACATCAGGGGAAAGTCGTAAACACTCGCATTCTGGAGAAGGGTTGACCGGTAAGAATTCTGATATTATTCAAAAGGGTCGATCTGTCTCCTTCACTGTGCGTTTCTGAATCATAATCATCATAACCAAACACTTTAAGAACGTGCTTAAAAGAAATACACCCAAGGAAAAAAGCTGGTAATCAAATGAAAGTATCTTCACAAAAACCCACAACAATTTTTTTCCATTGACTACTAAGGCTGTTTAGCTTTTTGCAACCTGACCTTTTTTCATCTTGTTCTGTATTAAATAAAAAAAACAAGTTTTTTTAAATGAAAGTAAGGAACTTAAAACGAACAGATATTATTCCGTATATGAAAGGGGCTGTCCCCTCCTCAACGCCTCGCTCTTTACACTAATGTTTTTCATTGTTTAAAAAAAATAGAGTTGTGAGAAAGTCAAACTTTAGCGTAAAGAGCGAGGCGTTGAGGAGGGGACAGCCCCTTTCATATACGGAATAATTTCTGTTCGTTTTAAGTTTTAACGTCGTTCCTTACTTTCAGTTAAAAAAACTTTTTTTTTTAATTTTTGAACGATTTTGAATTAATGCAGGTTTTGATTTGGGCTCACCGTACATGTATAATAAAAAAAAAAATTGAATATTAATTTTACTTTTATTTGGTTAAATGGCTTTCTTGAAACCTGTTTAATTTTATTTAGGAACGTTTTTATTAGTAATAAATATACGTAACTTACGAATTAACTTACGTAACGAACCTCTATATTCTTATGTTTTTAATACGTATATTAGAGGATTCGCCCCCTAGTCAATACTTTGCTCTTTAAGCTAAAGTTCGAGTTTTGTTCCAATCCTTTAAAAATGACCCCTTAATCACAAATGCCGTTAATTAGAATAAATAGCTCTTATGAAAGTACTAAATAATCTTTGGCATAAAGAGCGAGATATTGACTAAGGGATGAACCCAATCATATACGTAATGTTTTCTGTCGTTTTAAGTTTTGATGTTGCTCCTTACTTTCAGTTAAAAAACTTGTTTTTTTATATATAATTTCTGATCTTTATTTAAAAAATGCTGGGAAATCAGGCGGCCCGTTCATAGCAATGTCTCTTCTCCCATGAAAACTTCCTTCATGGTAAGATCCTCCCACATAACCCCCGATCCACTCCCCCCGCACTACCAGAAAAAATCCGCTCTGAAAACGTATGTATACTTCCCAATAACCAATACTATTATAGTGTATTACGGTAATCACCTGGCAAAAAAAAAAAAAAAAAAAAAAAAAAAAAAAAAAAAAAAAAAAACTGTCCTACTTTAGTAACTGAAATAAATGAGCACTTGAACAAGGTCTAGACCCTACTCATCCATCCAGTTCCCCAGGACAAAACAGTATAACCAATCCGACAGTCCGAAAATCAAGTCCAAAATAGAGCAAAATCAGCATCAATAAGCATACGTCTATGTTCCAAAACCAAGCTATAGCACCTTAAATCTACAAAAACATTATATTCCCAAGGTGATCACCATATATCGGGGCTCGTCAGATGAAAACTCATTGCCTAAATGGGTTTCGGCGCTTAAATTTCATTACCCAGGCAATTGAGCGCACCATGCCATAATCTGGCATACCCCTATATAGTACCACCAATGGAATAAACATAAACAAAATCCAAAACATCCAAAAAATAAAAATATATACCTCAGAAAAAATTTTTCCAACATTCTTAACCAACCTTCAAATAACACTGAGAGCCGAACTTCAACCGATTTAAATACAAACAAATAAATACCACTAATCCTCCACCCGGAACAATTTCACTTTCACTCAAATTCTAAGAATTAAATTCCGAATATTCCACCATAATCTTTACCACAGGTGTCACAATCCAACCCTCAACAACCGGGAAGATAAACCAATTCCGTCAACAAGTTACCGTAAAATATCATTCAAGATATCTTGATAACTTTTATTATACTTATGTAAAAGCTGATTATACTTAAAACAAAGCTTTTTAAATTGCCGAGCAAGTTTATTGGCGGAAAAACCTCTTCTGATTAGCTTCTTGCTAAGTAACATACATCTATTTCTAAAATCGATGTAATTAGTACAAATTCTTGCATATCTAAATAGTTGGGAAAAATACGATGAATATGTTATATTTGAATGAATATTACTTCTTCGGGGAATTAAGTCATCCTAAAAGACATAGTTATCATATTTTCGACCATGCTGAACAAAATGGCTATCTCAAAATTTTGATTGGGTGACTTTGGGAAAAAAATGAGTGTGAGAGAGGGCCTAGTTACCTTCCATTTTTTTGGTCACATAAAAAGATAACTAGAACTTTTAATTTCTGTTTGAATGAGCCCTCCCACGATATTCTAGGACCACTGGGTCAATGCGACCACCCCTGGGAAAAAAAAAAGAGACAAACAAACAAATAAACACGGATCCGTGATCTTTCTTCTGGCAAAAATTACAAAATTCCACATTTTTGCAGATATGAGCTTGAAACCTCCGCAATAGGGCTCTCTGATACGCTGAATATGACGGTGTGGTTTTCATTAAGGTTCTATGGATTGTGAGGCGTCTTTCCCCCTTTTTTTTGAAAATCAGCCATATTTTCTCAGCTGTCTAACTATTGATAGGTGAAACTAAACTTGATAGAACTTATGTATTTATAATTAACAGTAAATTCTGATATTTTTTATGTACCTATTGGTATCAAAATTCCGTTTTCAACGGTTTCGGTTACCATTGAGCCGGGTCGTTCCTTACTTACAGTTCGTTACCACGAACTGTTTGATAATGTACTTTCTAGCCAACGCAAAAAGTGTCACGGCTGTTTCATGGTAATCGGACAAAGTGCCATTTTTTTCTGTCATTTTAAAAATCGTCATTGCGCTTTCTGTCACCAGACAAAGTGCCATTGTTTTTTTTTTTTTTTGTATTACCATTTCAAAAAATATGATAGTCTCTATTTCTATATAATTAATAATTACCAATTTTTCCAATAATAGACATGGCTACCAAGGATCATTGCTATAAAGCTCATGGCCATAAAGGATGGAAACAGTAAAGTCCAATAAGACCATGGGTGGGAGCCATGCACGTTTGAAGGTGGTTGGGGTGGAAGGGAGAATAAAACCAGGGCTCTTGCAGAATTTCAATAATTTTCGGTTTCTTTTCGTAAGTTGAGGCATTTTCCGAAGGACTCGCCAGTTTTATTAATCCTCCTCTACCCAAAATGAATGCATACTCGGGGGGGGGGGAGTAACCGAACCTGACCCCCCCCCCCTAAAGTGCAAATATATAGCCCAAATTATATAATTCCACTGAGGGTAAGCTAACTTTTTCTTAATACAGACAGATAAACCCGGTTTGTTTTCAAGCTATACACAACATAAATTTGAGTGTTAGTGGCATAATACATAAGTACCAAACTAATTTACTTTTACGTATCAAGTAAAACAAAATGTTCAAAAAGGTACTAATCAAAAATTGTAAGCCTAGTGTTTTCACATTCGCAAGAGATCCTTGACACCAGTACTAAATAGGATGGAGAGACAAATAGGCATACACAATAGAGTAAAATAATGAATACAATGACTTAAGCATACTTCTTTTTCTTGAGTCTTCTTTGAAGCTACAAAAAAAAGATTGTCATTAATTTTTTCTGAAGGGCCCCATTATTTTTTTGGATAGCCTCAACCTTAAAGAAGATATCTGACTTGCTCTTTAAATAACATGAACGTTTTTGTTCCTTTGTCATGACAATACCTTCAAAGTTAACGTCATTGTCCTTGGAAGATAACAACCAAAATATCTATCACTCTTGACAAAAGCAAGGAAAAGCAGAAGCGAACGATTAAAGAATATACTTCAAAGCTGTCAACACGGATTTGCATGTATACAGTTGATTAAAGAATAATTGAACCTTCGTACAATACAACTGTCTGATCGTCTCTTAAAATTATGATTCAGGAAATAAAACAAATTTTCTATGGCCACTTTACCACGTCAGGTTCAATGCCTTAACAATGTAATGAAAAACTAGTTTGATATTCAAGTTACACAGTTAAGAAAAATTAACAGAAAGAAGGACAAAAAAGCCTATAGAATGTCTTGAAATAGACCTAAACTAAGAATTTCTTTTTCGCAGGGCTCATAATAAATAGGACTCGTTAAATTTAATATTATCCATGAAAGTTACGGGTTTGAGAAAGTTTCGGTAATTTAAGGAAAAGGGAGAAAACACCCCCTAAAAGAGATGATATCTTGATGAAAAATTTACGACGATGGCAACTTCAATGGCACCCTTTTTTATAGCGATTTAACGTCAAGTCATGTTTAAGGGGTTTTAGCTCTTGAAGTTCTCAGAAATATGTTTTCATAATCGAAAATGACTACTCCCTGGGATCCATACAACAGTTACTACTTACAAACTAGTGTCAATTGAAAGTTTTTTTTTTTTTTTTTTTTTTTTTTTTTTTTTTTTTTTTTTTAAGGAACTACCGAAGGAACTCGGTAGTTCCTTTGAAAACGAGTTCTAAAATTAATTTAGTATGTGGTTTGCTCTTAACTAAACATCTGATTCAGCCAATGGAAAGTCATTAGTGAAGGTCCTGTCTTTGTATGATAAAAAAAAATCTTTTCAACAGAAAGTAAGGAGCAACATTAAATACTAAAACGAACAGAAATTATTACGAATATGAACGGGGTTGCCCACTCCTCGGCATCTCGCTCTTAACGCTAAAGTTCGAATTTTGTCCCAATTCTTTAAAAATGACTCCTGAAACACAAGGACCGTTTAATTAGAACAATACGACGTTTTTTTTTTAAAGTACTAAAATACTTTAGCGTAAAGAGAGAGGTGTTGAGGAGGGGGCAACTCCCTTCATATACGTAGGCTAGTAATTTCTGTTCGTTTGAAGTTTTAATGTTGCTCCTTACTTTCTGTTAAAAACTTTTTTTGTTTAATTTCCGATCTTTTTTAAATAATGCCAGGAAATCTGGCCCCACCTCCACGGAGAATCACCCTCCCCATGGAAATATTCTCTACAATTCAATTCAATCCCAGTGAAAATTTAACCCAGAAAACTACTCTTAACCACTCTGCGCTTAAATTTGAGACGGGAAAGAGAAAGCAAGACATATAAAAAGAATGTTGTATCAGAATTCTGGAAAATTCCCCCAGTGTATAATTCCCCAGACAAGTTCACTCACTCGAAACATCCCTACCTATGGAACCCCCCCCCCCAGAAGAAAATGTGTCCCCCCACCCAAAAACGTATGCATATATCCCAATAACAAATACTATGCGTAAAGAATTGGCAAAATTTACAGCTTAAAGACCTTTCCCCAGGGGCTGTGGGGGGGGGGGGGGGGTATTATACCCAAATGCATAGTTATTGGGTCTTTCAACTATGATGAACAAAATGGCTATCTAAAAAATTTTGATCGGATGATTTTGGGAAAAAATGGGGCGAGGGAGGGGGCTTAGTTGCTCTCCAATTTTTTTTCACTTAAAAAGGGTACTAGAACTTTTAATTTCCGTTCGAATGAGTCCTCTTCCGATATTCTAGGACCAATGGGTCGATACGATTGCCCCCGGGAAAAACAAAAAACAAACAAACACATAAACACGCATCCGTGATCTTTCTTCTGCCAAAAAAATACAGGATTCCACATTTTTGCAGATAGGAGCTTGAAACCTCAATAGTAGGGTTCTCTAATACGCTGAATCTGATGGTGTGATTTTCATTAAGATCACTTGAATTTTAGGGGGTGTTTCTCCTTTTTTTTGTAAACTACGAAAATTTTCTCAGACTCGTAACCTTTGATAACTAAGGCTAAACTTAATGAAATTTATATATTTGAAATCAGTATACAAAGATACTTCTTTTGATATATGTTGGTATAAAATTTCCGTTTTTAAGAGTTTCGGTTACTATTGAGCCGGATCGTTCCTTATTGCAGTTCGTTATCACGAACTGTTTGATCAAGTTTCATCGATATTTAACGCTAATGCCGTATCCAAGGAGGAGGGTACCGTGTTTGAACCCCTCCTCCAAAATTATTGTCTGACTCGTAAAAACGTGACAAAAATGCATATAAACAAACTTTTATGCGTTTTTAAAAGTTTTCTGTACCTCCCCCTCCGAACAAAATCCTGGATAACCCTAGTTTAACGCCGAAGAATTTTGTCTAAAATTCCACGATAATTTCACGAAAATTTCACGAAACAAATTTCACTGAAATTACAGATGAAAATGTGGGGAGAGGGGCTGAAAACCTGCGGCTGAGGGTTTTCGACTGTGGTGGTTCCAGTAGTAGGTGATTCCAGGTGATTCCAGTCTTTTCATTTTTCCATCATCATTGTCGAAAGTATATACATTGCAGTAAAATTGTATCAAATTTAATGCTATATAGGCAAACTTATAGGAAGTATAAAGATACAAGCATTTGCTTTCAAATCAGTTCTTCAACAGCTCCCTACGATGTTCCAGTGCGTGATAGCACCATGGGAGAAAAGGCAAAAATGGACATGTCAGTAGGCCTACTACCCAAGCTAAAACATGAACTTCTTCAATTTTTAAGATTTAATTTTTAAGGCTGGAAATCTCCGATAGAGGGCTTTCAACCACAGTGATTCCAATGGAATATTTCTTATTCTGACTCGTCCCGCTTTTCAAGGATTTAGAAGCTCTTTTCCAAATCTCAGTAAATTCGTTTTCATATTACTTTAAGTTTAACACTGATAATGGTAATCATTTCGTTTAATAGTTACGACTGAACCAGTGCCAAATGGTACTTCTTTTATATTTGAAAATGTATTTAATAACTCGTTTTTCAATTTTCAGCGTGGTCTTTTGTTACTATGGTCTGTTATTCGTTCTTAACTAGGCTTCAGTAACTGCATGACTAAAACATTATGTTCAAAAGGTCCAAAAACCCTATTGCGGAGGCTTAAGTTATTAAATGCGAAAGCACTAAATTGGGCATTTTTTCCGAGAAATTTAGAAACAGGTGTCTGTCTATTGTTGTTTTTTTTCCCAGACGTGATCATATCGAAGTAGCTGTCGTAGAATATTAGAAGAAGGCTCATATAAACTGAAATTAAAAGCTCTAGAGCCCTTAATCAGTGAGAGAGACCGTGTAAGATTAATGGTTTCTGCTATTTTGTACAGCAAATCAAAAACTTTAGCCCAAACAGGGCCAAATTGATTTCGATTGAAAATTCTAAGAAAGCCACACGGCCAACAATATGGCAAAAAAATGAATTCCCGTGTATATACCCGATCAGTACATACCCGAGCAATGTTATAAGAAGTTTATTTATTTGCTTTAAACAATAAAACTTTCAGTGGAAGCAATTGGAAAGGCATTTACTCAATATATACCTAGTCCATACAAATTGAAGAGCTATTACACAGAACGTATATACAGTATTACAAACAGTTTAGCAGTTTTTATTTATTGCCCAAAAGCTATTAGAAGAGGCGGAAGGCCATGGAATCTTTTATGGACGGAGAGGAGGGGTACCCATACCTTCCAAACTGCATCTTTAGGGCCAAATATTCCTACTTTTTGTGAAAAGTCCTCCCGATTACTGTGGAGAGAAGATTTAACCTCTAACTTCCTTTTATTTGAATTCAACTAAGCATTTAATATGTATCCCAAGGGAGAATGGCCCCCCACTTATTGCACAAATATCTTTAATTAGGTGGAAAAGATTATTTTTACTTGGTACAACTAAGCGGCTGGGGAAACTCACCAGGATAAGCAAGCAGTAGGTTGAAAATTGTAGTACATTTTATATTAGTTTTATATAAATATATTTGCATCAACGAGATGATCATTTATTAGTTATTAATTAAAAAAAAACTTTTTCACAAAACAAGTTTTCCAAAGAAAGATAAAGAGCTAAATTAAACCAAAAATAAGCAGAAATATAGTCAGATAGCTTTTTCACCGTAAAAATACCGCAAATCACCATCAATATATAAAAAGAACTTTCAAAAAAAGCACTTTTTGAAATTTCTACGACAACTTTCTATATAAACCTTATATGCCCCCAGGGTATAACCAACAACCCTTGTACTAACGGCTCTGAGGGGGGTATCATCCTACAAGACCTAATTTCCAGAACTTTTAACTACGTTGAACAAAATGGATATCTCAAAATTTTGATTTGATGTGTATGGAAAAATGGTGAGTGTGAGAGGTAGATTTTTTACCTTTAAATCACTTTCGACTATTAAAAAGGACACTAGCCCTTTCATTTTCAGGGCATAACTTACAACCCTTGCTCTGAGGGCTGTGGGGGGGAGGGGTTGTCACCCTTAAAGACCTAATTTCTAAAACTTTCAACAACGTTGAATAAAATGGCTGTCTAAAAATTTTGATTAGAGGTGTTCAGGGAAAAGGTGGGCGTGAGAGGGGGTTAGTTGCCCACAAATCACTTTCGACTATTAAAAAGGCCACTAGCCCTTTCAATTTCCAATCAAATGAGCCATTTTTCAAGTTTCTAAGATAAAGATTTCAATAAAAACCTTATATGCCCCAAGGGCACAACTTACAACCCTTGCCCTGAAGACTATGGGGGGAGTGTCCTGCTCAAAGGTATAATTTCCAGAACTTTCAAATGCGTGGAACAAAATGACTATCTCAAAATTTTGATTGGATGTGTTTGGGGAAATAGTGGACGTGGAAGGGGTGTTAGTTGCCTTCCAATCACTTTCGACTATTAAAAAGGGCACTAGGCATTTCAATTTCCAATCGAATATGCCCTTTTTGAAGTCTCTACGACAACGCTTTCTATAAGAACTTATATGGCCCCAGGACAAAGCTTACAACCCTTTCCCTAAGGGCTGTGGGGGAATTGTCATCCTCAAAGCCATAATTTTCAGAACTTTCAACTACGTTGAACAAAATTGCTATATCAAAATTTGATTGGATGTATTTGGGGATAAGGTGGGCGTGAGAAAGTGGTTAGTTGCCCTCCAATCACTTTCGACTATTAAAAAGGGCACTAGCCCTTTGAATTTCCGATCGAATGAGTCTTTTTTGAAGTTTCTACGACAAAGCTTTCTGTAAAAACCTTATATGCCCCCAGGACATAACTTACAACCCTTGTCCTGAGGGCTGTGGGGGGAATGTCCTCCTCTAAAAGATAATTTCTATCTTGAAATCAACTACGCTGAACAAAATGCTCAGCTCAAAATTTTGATTGGAAGTCTTTGGGGTAATGGTGGGCCTGGAAGGGGTGTTAATTGCCTTCCAATTACTGACGACTATTAAAAGGGAAACTAGCACTACCAATTCCCTATCGAATGAGACTTTTTTTATGTTTCTGCAACAACGCATTCTATAAAAACCTCACACGCCCACGGGGCACATATTGCATCCTTTTTCCTAAAGATTGTGGGGGGTTGTCATCCTCAATGATCTAATTTCAGAAGTTTCAACTACGTTGAATAAACTGGTTATCTCAAAATTTTGATTGGATGTGGTTGGGGATATGGTGGGCGTGAGAGGGGGATTAGTTGCCCTCCAATCACTTTCGACTATTAAAAAGGGCACTAGCCCTTTGAATTCTCAATCAAACGAGCTCCTCTTCGAGTTTTTACGACAACGCTTTCCATAACAACCTTATATTCCCCCAGGGCATAACTTACAGCCCTTTCCCTGAGGGCTGTGGGGTAGTTTCTTCCTCAAAAACATAATTTCCATCCGGAAATCAACTGCACTGAACCCAATCACTATCTGAAAATTTTGATTGGATGTGTTTGGGGAAACGGTGGGCGTTGAAGGGGTGTTAGTTGACTTCCGATCACTTTCGACTATTAAAAAGAGCACAAGCAATTCCAACTTCCAATCGAATGATCCCTTTTCAAAGTTTCTACGATAACTTTTTCGATACGAAGTGCCCTGGTCTAAAGGAAAAAAATAACAAATAATACATTGTGCCAACATCGTTCTTATATGCCCCTAGGGCATAACTTAAAACCCTTGCCCTGAGGGCTGTGGGGGAATGCCCCCCTCAAAAACATAATTTATATCTGGACATAAACCACCCTGAACAAAATGGCTATCCCATAATTTTGATGGGATGTGTTTGGCGAAATGATGGGCATGGGAGGGGGATAGTTGCCCTACAATCACTTTTGACAATTAAAAAGGGCACAATTTCAAATCGAATGAGCCCTTTTCGAAGTTTCTACGACAACTCCTCTGATACGTCACGCCTTGGTATGGAAACCAAAAAAAAAAAAAAAAATACATTCTGCCAACATCGTTCTTTAAATAGGCTCCGCTATTGCGCTGCCTATGATATGACACACGTATCTTTTGAAAATTGCTTTTCTGGGGTATGATGACATATTTGAATGATTTCGTTGCCTGACTCCCTTTGGTTTGTTCTTTATTAGATGTAAGGAAGAAGCACTTTACTAGTGTGTATGATATATATTTATGAAACTAAAGAGAACACTAAAGTAATTGGAAAGGCATTTTGGCAGACAAAACGCCTGCAGTTACCAACCAACTATATTTTGGATCCCAAAATTCTTGAAGTTTAATACTAATCAAACATTAGCGTAAAGAATGGGAGGTTGAAGGGCCGATAGCCTTCCTAATTCGAATGATAACTTCTGTTCATTTTGTGTTTTCATGTCACTCCCCACTTTCATTGAGAAGAAACTTGTTTTTTCTTTTTCTTTTTTAATCTTTATAATGATACAAGACTGCTTGCCCGAGACTCTGGGCAGGTGGGCGCCCCCCAAAATTGTCCCAAATTCCTCTCTCACCTTAACATTTTTTAACGGAAGCTTAAGGCCGTGAATGGTTAGACTGCTACTCAAGCGCTAACCATGCGCAATACACATAGCAACAATATATTAATTTTCACATGGGGTCCCAGTCTAGCCATGTCTGCCGCTTATATAATACAAGTCCCATTTTTTGTTCTATGGCTAATACGCATTAAACCACGCATTAAAACGTGGCAGCTTTTAGAGAACCATCCGAAGTGTCAGGTTACTTTCCTATAGCTTTGAAGTGGTAGTAACAGTCTAAATGTAAGCAACAAGGGTATCTGCCATAATAGTCAATACACGCACACACAGAAAAGAAATCAAATAAAAGTGGTAATTAAAACTATTTGATTTGCCAATTAGCTTCAAAAACATTTGAGCTGAGAATTGTTTACAGTAAATGTGAATAAACAAGCCCTTTCTTTCTTGAAGTATCAGGAAAAAAAAACTGTAAACTTTTATCCCGTTGCTTTTGTCTCATAGCATTCACTGCTGGTGTATTGAGAAACAGGTGAAACTTTTTTGAAAATAGCGGATTCTTGAGAGGGATGGCAGGCCCCCTGATACATGCAATAATGTATTTTAGTTTCAAGGTTTGATACAACTCTTTACTTTCACTAAAAAAAAACTTCTTTTTATCTCAATTGCTGTTATGTTTCAATATCATGGTAAGCACAGCAAATCTGATAAAGAGCAACTCCTGCCCCTTTATAGCCGAAAATTTAATAATACTTTTTTAAACTGAATTTTCATATCTCAGGGAATCACCATTTATAGCTAATTCAGGAATTGTAACTATTATCCCTGTTAAGTTTAAAAGTAAAGGTAATAACAAAATCAATTTTCGAGAATTTCAAGAAAAAGCTTCCAAACTTTGGAAGTTTTCTACCTTCCATATCAAAAATTGAAGGAATCAAGTTTTAGCTAGGGTAGCAATGTAATTCAATGATAAGTCTTTTTGAGTTTCTTTTCTTTTCCACCAAGGCTAGCAGGCGACTGAAAATCATAGAGATAGTCCAGGGCTCATTTGAAAGCTAATGCTTTCATCTTCCAAATTTTTACATGGTCATTTCGATAGCACTAAAGTGAAACGTATTTTTTCACAAATAATTACATATATTTCTGTCCTTTCTGTATTACATCTACAATTAAATTACATCAATAGGACCGCCACGGTCGTAAACCCTTAACCAGACGCCTTGACCTCTCAACGTCATAAAAAGAGTTTTTTTGTGTCTCTTTGTATAAAAAATTATCCAAAATATGAGGGATAACTTTAAACCCCTCCCATTCCCCTCAATTCCTCCATTTTTCACTGAAACTCAACTTTTAACCCAAATTCTTTTATATCTGCTCATAGGTTTTGATACATAAATCTAAATTCTGTTAATTTTAACATTTGGAATCAGCACAAAGAACTGGCTCTTTCAGTGTCTATATTGTACGTATACAGAGTACTGACTACTTCTGACAAGGTTCCCTTTTTACATACCATTCACTATCATGAATGGTTTGAAAGGGCTAACAAGCCAAATAGAAAATTAATACTTGTATTTATAGTGACACTGTGACTTAAGACGACATTCGACAAGAAAAAATCAGACCATCAAAAATAGAACCATTCAACAACAACAAATGAAAAATGAGGGAAAAAACATACCTGAGCTGAAAAATGGATGGCCCATGTCCGAGTGTGGCAATCTATTTTCCAAACATTTTCCCATATGGCTTGTGTTTTGTGGAGCATGAAAGTGTCCAATCCTTCCAAGATTTGGGTCACGACGAACCTTTTGACGTTCTTCACATGGGGTCTATATTAAATTTAATACAATAAGAGAGCATAACAAAAAGTCACAATATATAATTGTACAAGATCACCCTCAGAAATTTAACAGAGGAGGGATGGCAATGGTTTAAAGATCATTTTTTCCCGAAAAACGTTGCACATTTCTCGGATATTAATCTACATAATTTTACACTTTATGCGGAAACCTAACATCAATTTCCATGGAGGGGAGGCAAAAGAGAAGCTCTTCTGATTTGAACTGGTTTCCACCAGTGGCATTGATATTCCATGTCTCTGCAATATCAGGGAGGAATGAATTGCATTGTGCATTTTTAGAAAGCTGGGTATATCTAAACACTTCGATTTTTAGTTTTCTTAAAAGTCCTTCTGTACCAACTACACATATTTATGTCTGCCTTAGAAAGATGCAAGATGGGGTCTTAGTCTTAGTAAGATGGAATAAAGTGTTTACAGACGTCAGAGTCTAGGAATTTGAGTTCGAAATGCATAGTCAGTGGTGGCGTTAATAAGATTAAATGGCTCTAGACCTTAGAAATAGCTTATGACGCGTCCAAATAATTTCCATTGCCCTTGCACAGCCTCACTAGATTTGTAGTCTGTCAGGCTTAAAACGAAACAGGCAGGCACATTCAAGACAAGGCTTAATATTGCTACTGAACTTAAACAAAATATAATAATAATGCTCATTCAATGATCATCAATTTTTCATCATCAATTTTTCTCCATTTCTTGAGACAAAAACTGGAAAAAGTTGGTTTTAATCATAAAACTTTGGAAAAGAATGTAAGATACTGTTTTACTTAATGGTACACATCGCTATAGACTCTATCAAGGAAACTAGTCAAACGGGAGAGACAGATACTCGGTTATAACGGTTTATCAAACAAGTTTGGGCTATATATTTGCACATTAGGGGGGGGGGGGGTAAGCATAGAATATGTTAAATACAAATACGTAACCTAACCTAGGTACCTCCTCCCCCTAAACCCCAAAAGACAACAGTTTAAATATTGTAAATTCAATGAGAAACCACGCTTTGCGATCAATTTAGATAGCAATTACCCGCTTTACGAGTCTCCATGCTAAATTGCTATAGAGTCTATAGCTGTGTGTACCATTAAGTAAAACAGTACTGAATGTAGATTTCTGAGGTTTCATAAATACATAGTCTTGGTCAGTAATTTGTCCAAAAGCACATAAAATACAAAAACAGATTTTACTGTCTGATCAGCTTAAAATTTACAGCACAGGAAAGTAGTAGCCCAGACCAAAAGAAGTAATTAGGCTATACATATTTTCAATCAGCTGAGATCAGAAAGAATTGCCTGCCTTAACATATTTTTGATGATCATGAAACCCCAGACTGGGTTTTTAAGACTAGACGATAGGGCAGTCCAGAAAAATTTTGAGGATTAAAAAAATTCCAAACAGCTTGAAACTCCCATGGCATGCACCCTGGGCCACGGAAGCTGCACACTAATTTGGTTGGCATAAAAAGGGAAGACATGTTACATTAGGTTAGTCACTAAGTATACCTGTGGCCCCTCCAACAGAATCCCCATCACCAGCTTTTCAACACAGAAGTAGGCGCGTTTTTTCTCTGATTGTCTTGATACTTATGGTGCAAGTACCTTTGGCTCATGTGACACAAAAAAGAGGACATGCAGAGGCATTCACCTTTTTCCCAACCTTTTACTAATTTCTCTGACCTTGTTGAAACTAATGAAGCAAAACTTGACAAGCAGCATATTTTCAGAGGCACATGCCACTTCGAAATTCTTCCACAAGAAAGAACCTGGTTCCACCCAAAATTTGGTGGAAATAAGCTTCGCTGCCTTACACCTCAACCCAAAGTTGTACCTTGGTAGCCCATGTGCATTCTTGTAGTTGGATCTCCTAATAAATGTTCAATATGATTGAAGACAATAAAGAAGGTCTCCTAATGAAAGTGTCATTTCTTGAATGATATCCCTTCAATCGTTACATTTTTATATTAAAATATAGAAACTTTTTTTTTGCTGAAGATAAGATAATAGATTGAATTTGCATCTTATAATTAAATAACTGCATATCAAAATTTTTCAGCAAAAATGATTTTCATTGTTCAGATAATGTAAATCTTTTATCCAAAGACGTTTTTTCCAAATAAACAGAAATCATTAAATATAAAGAGACAAATTGAATTTATTCAAAGATAACACAACAGAACTATTCTTAAATGCATTTACTATATTTAATAAAAAACACAAGAACTTTTTATGTACAAAATGTGCATCAAAAAGTTTTGAAGTACAAAAGAAAATTTTTACTTCCAAAATGTGCTAAATTTCTTGTTACCAATAAAAACTGACCCATTTTATTCTGTATAAACGTTTTCTGCTAATGTTAATATTGCTCTTTGTTTCTTTGAAGAATCCTTTAAAAAGAGAAGTTTTTAAAATTAAATTAACATTCAATACAAGCAGGAAGAAGAGAGCTGAATTTGAATGTTTGAAGATCCCAAACCTTATTTTTAATGAACACAAAATGTCCAACTACTGCTGTCCACTAGCTTTTGGAAACACAGCTACTTTGTTAAGAACTGAAATAGGATTGCATCCAGATGGCAGTTTCGCTCCTGAAAGCCCTCTTTAAATGTAAATGATCTGATGAAAGAAGAAAGAAGTTTGCTGATAGCTAAAGCAAGGGCACAGCTAAGGGGAAGGGAGGAAGATGACTCCCTGCCCTCCCAAAAAAGTTCCAATGTGTCATGTTTTAGTTTCATTTAGCTTATGAATCAGCATTTGTTTGCATGCTGGACAATCTTATTGACACATTATTTATATTCCTCCCCCCACCAAAAAAAAAAATCTCAAAATCCAAGTTGTTCCCCTGAGCTAAAGCTAACAACAGTGTTATAAATCAGTTTAAATCCTGTTTTATTTTTTCATAAAGAAGTAAAATGTTACATAGTGGTCTGTTTAGCGAATTACAGGTTTACTTATTTATAGTCCAATAAAAACAAGCAAGTAACTACAGAACAAATTTACAAATCCCAAACTTCTGTTCTTTATTAGATACAGTTAAGGTGGAAAAAACAGTGTTTTTCCCAGATAGACAGTGCCTAAAACTTTTTAAGAAATTTGTTTTACTAATTCATTAGTAATTTAACTTTTGTCAGGTAATTCATTTACATATAGAAGCAACATTGCCAACCAAAGCTTATCCCTTCATCGTATTTCAAACCTATAAAAATTTAGCAAAAGATAAATTTTCAAGAAAATGCCAATTCAAGTTTTCAAATATGAATAATTTTAAGATTCCAACACTTCGGCATAGCATAGGTATGCAAGGACAACAAAAAGAGAAGAAGCACTTTTATGTATACAGTATCTAAAAAGGGATATTTGATTGTGAGGATGTGCTTCTTAGGTCAACCTGGAGGCGCCTCGTCTCATTGTTTTCTGCGCCAAACCCTCAGCAGAAGCATTAAGTCAAATAAGTCATGTGCCTCTTTCTCCCTAAGACGAATAGCAAAACAAGGGAGATTTATCTTGTAGAATCTATGTAAAGATTTTTATTTATTCTGCTGCCATAAAAAAAAAACATCACAGCCATTATGCTTATTATTATTTTTTTAAGAAGGAATTTGCCACCACTAGTCAGTTGACCTAAACACTTTCCCAACTGAGAACTGACACTAAAAATGACATTTCTGCCCAGGTTAGTGTTATTACAAACAGGGTATCCCAACTTTCAGTAGCCCAATTAACTGAAACCAATGTTCGTCAGATAGCACGTTCAGAGCGCCAGCGTTTTGAAAGACGTCTTAACATTGTTGCTTATGGAATCCCCACCCAGACTGATGATGCATATTTCCTGTACAATTATCTATTGCGCAATTATGGAATTGACATTGGTGCCCCCCAGCCCAAGTAAAAAGACTTTCTAATAACCATCAACCGTCTGGTAGCCGCCCCCCTCCTCTTCTCTGTACCATCAACTGAATTTAGAAGGCAAATATCAAGTCTGCTCAAGTCTGATCTGAGTGAAACGAGTTTCCCCATCTACATTTAGAGATAATTAGCTTAGTCTGAGTGAGATAAACTTCTATCCAGGCATATTTTAATTAAATATTTAATATATAGAGTTGGTTAGGTTAGATAGTCAATATAATGCATTCTGTGTGGCCTACTTTCCATAATTCTCTGTTGCAGTTTCCACAATTTTTTTTTACTAAAGTATTATATTTTAATCAGATTTTGGTATATTTCATTATGATTAACCTAACTTCACTTCTTGAGTGTGGTTGGGATAACACATAAGTACCTTACTATTATTTTTTTTCAACTCGGAACAAAAATTAAATCCTAAAATTTTTTTCTAAGGGTAAAACACATATATACCTGTATTTTATTCAATTTCCTAAGCTTTAAAGTTAGAGAAAAAGGTAGAAATAAGAGCTTGAAAACACTTTCAGAGCATAATTCAGGCTATTAATGCTATGCAGATTTTCTGGACTGCTTCCACTTTAGTTCACTGTTTACCCACCATATTTTGTTTTATTTTGAATGTTATTATAAAGTTTTGTGTTTGTTGCAACTTAATAGCAAACTTATCCTATTCTGTAAGAAACCAAAATTTTGGAGATTCTCTGATGTTTTTGCATAGCTTTTTTTCTATTCCTTTGGATGTTCAATTTAAGGACTCAGTACAACACTGTTGCTTAGCAAAAGTAAATTCAGTTTTATACTGATTGACATTTTAGCACTTTAAAATCTTAGATTCTTTAAAATCTTATAAGTCATGATTTAGCAAAGATATTAGGCACAAAAATCATTTCTTCAGCCTCATTTGGGTAAATTTATGTTGTAACACAGAAATCAAATGAAAAAAAAAAAAATTGGATATCAATTTAGAATATTCTACATTCATTGTTCTTTCCAAATATAATATTTACTGCCTGGTGGGGCTGGATAGAACCCTAGAGTTTGTACAAAAGCTTGCTGATTTTTTTTTTTTTTTTTACTTGCTTTATTTGACTGCATAAGCTAACTGCTGGTAAAAATAGGCACAAAACCACTGTAAACACAAAATACGCAAACTTTTGTACATAGCCCAGGGCTATGTTTAGCTCTGTTTGAAGAGGGTTGGGATGTAAGTGCTACATCAGTGATTCTTATTTTTGGAGAGTATTGAATAGGGAATCAAATGGTGTTTTTTTCTATCTGGTTCCTATCTTACAACATGCATTTATCCTCATTTATGCTGTAAGTTTCAGTTTTATAACATGAAGTTCATCCAGTGTCAATACAGTACCTGTAGAGGGAAGGGGTAGAGGCAGATACTGAAAAAGACATTCACAGTACATAATTTAGACTCTGGATCCTTCCCCCGGATCCTTCATTCACTAAAATGCTTTCCAAGAAAGCCAAAAGCCCCTTTTCTAGAATATAACCAAGTGCTGTAATTTGTGACATATTTTCATCATAAGAAAATTTTCTAAGGGTATCAAGATTGATTTGCCCTGAGCTGTCTCCAGTCTATCTTTGAACTCCTTATACCAGTAAAAAAAACCTGAGCTTTTGAATTGGCATTGTCTCCATGAACCTGCTCAACGAAGGAAAGAGTCTAAAGCAGTGCTACCAAAGAGAAGGAAGAATATGATAGCTTATCACTGCTCTATTGACCACTCCCCTTTTTGTTTATTATAACACAACCAAAATAAAAAATTAATTGTTTGGACTAAAATTTATTATTACTCTGTTACTGCCAAAAAGTGGTTGCCACATGATATGGCTATTTCTATCCCTAAATAGTACTCTAGTCGTGACTGGAATACTGGGCAACAGCGATTCTTATTTCCTTTCAAACAATCTGGCTAGTCCTGGTACATGATTCCCTTTTCTGAATTAAAAAATATCATTTTATTCCCTATTCAACTCATCTTTCAAATATAGTTGTTGCTGTTATGACAATGGCATATCACCTCCCCCCTCTAACACCTAGGGGATTCGCTCCAGCATTTTTATTGGGGGAACAAATATCATTTGCATGAGAAGGCTGAGGTGACGCACCAATAGATAACTTCCATTAATGATGTGTAGAGTGCTCACCTTATCTATCTCACAAGACGCTTGCTTTTTAAGTTAGGATATGGCTTTTATAACAGCTTCACAAGTAACAACAAAACCAAGGTCAGGAGATTCATCAATGAAGTTGCTGAGCTCGTCACAAAATTGTGACTCTAAAACAGGATCAGGCTCAGAAAATTAATTTGAAAAATGGGATATCCTTTCAGACAAAGAAACTTCATTCGGGTCTGGCAAATTGGAGGAGATAGTACGAGGTAATAGCTTCCACAGTAGATCAGGTGAATTCCTGACCTTCTCGGAATAAAGTGTATGCATTTTAGGGCAAGTTCCTTAGCAAAACATTTTTTTGACACTTTTCTCAGTTCATTCACTATTTCTTGACAGGGGCATAGGCAATCTCTCCATAATTTGTACCAAAATTTAGCACGGTCACAAGCTTCAGACAGCGCTAGATTTCCTGACCCCCCGGGAACTTGGGTAACAGCACATATGTTTTTAAAGAGGAAGTTCTCTTTTTTCAGCAGACGAAAGTGTATGGCACATTTCTGTGGAGTAGATATGAAAAGTTAATCTTACCTCATTTATTCCCTTATTGGAAGACTTTTGAAGAAGATGAAATGGAACTCAGATCATGCTTAGGGTACTATTTGAACTTTTGATGAACTGAGATGTGTCAATTTTATTCCAATCGCGAGAAGTATACCACTTACGCCGGTGAACAGTATGAGCCTTTAACAATGGAATCTGAGAAGCTTCTCGTTTAAAACTAGAAGTAATAGGAAGGTGGTCTGAAACTTGAAATTTGGAAACTACCTCAATACAAGGTATATCAAGGTTATATGACACAACATGGTCAAGGTTAGATGTGCAAGAAGAAGAATGAATGTAAGTAAACTGAGCAGATTTCTGTCGAACTTTAAAATCATCACCAAATATTCCTAATAGTAAAGAAGCATGGATAGAAGCTGAAGACAACCTGCAATTTAATTCACAATTAAAATCATCTACAATCAAACACGGGATTTTCAGTTTAAGGACATCATGAAGACAAGAGCTAAGTTTCTCAGCAGAACGCAATCTTCCTTTCCTTTTTTAGCTGTAAATGACATGTTAAGATAATTGATGGAAATAGTTAACTGTTTTATCTGACCAGAAAAAATAGGGAGGGGGGAGTGAATTAAGTATTAAACAGAGTAGTCAAGAACAGCAACTTTGAATATACACACTCCCAAGGTTAAATGACTAATATTTAATTCTTGATTTTGAATAAGTAGATTCTACAAGAGCACTATACTATAGATTTCTGGGGAAAGCCAAAGAAGAATAAAAAAAAACAAAGCAGTGAATTTTGCTCTTAAAAAAACAAAACAAAAAAAAAAACACATATTTCCCTCACAGATCTTTGGCAGCTCTACATATACCATGTTGCATAAAATTACAACTTATTTCATGAAAAAAAGGATATTAAGTTTCAGCTCCATTGGGGTAAAAATTTTTGGAAAGCTCATTTTAATGAAAAAAACTTATAAATGTTACTCAGACATCTTAAACAAAGAAGTTCCCAGATGCACTCAAGCCTGACCCTTAGATGGGTTGAAAAACAGAAATTTACATATTTTTATTTATCATAGTCTGCTTATTTATGGGAGGGGGAAGGGCAATCCTGAAGAGTGAATTTCACGAAGACCCCTTCTCTTATCCAAGTATGGCTAAGTCGTTTCAATTTTTCCTTAAGGGAGAATATCATCCTAGAATGCCCCTGGGTTAGGGTAAGAGGCAAAAAACATTTTAACAAGTTTTGTATAAAAAAAAAATCTTGCCTTTACAATAAGTTTTATGGATCTTTGAATTGTAAGGACATAGCTTGTTTACCCCTCCTTATTTTACACTCTTTCTAAACACAAAATTTGCTATTATGAAAACCACATAGTGTCCCCCCTAGTATACTGATACAGCCCTGGGCAATATAAAACAAAAATGTTGATTTTAATGATTCATATTGTTTGGCAAAAAAGGAAATTTTTGACAAAAATAAAGATGAAAATAATGCCAACAACAACAAAAAAAAAATCAATGAACTTTTTTATATTGCCTAGAGCTATTTTTTTTCATTTGATTTCTGTATTACAACATAAATTTACCCAAATGAGGCTGAAGAAATGATTTTTGTGCCTAATATCTTTGCTAAATCATGACTTATAAGATTTTAAAGAATCTAAGATTTTAAAGTGCTAAAATGTCAATCAGTATAAAACTGAATTTACTTTCGCTAAGCAACAGTGTTGCACTGAGTCCTTAAATTGAACATCCAAAGGAATAGAAAAAAAGCTATGCAAAAACAGCAGAGAATCTCCAAAATTTTGGTTTCTTACAGAATAAGATAAGTTTGCTATTAAGTTGCAACAAACACAAAACTTTATAATAACATTCAAAATAAAACAAAATATGGTGGGTAAACAGCGAACTAAAGTGGAAGCAGCCCAGAAAATCTGTATAGCATTAATAGCCTGAATTATTCTCTGAAAGTGTTTTCAAGCTCTTATCTCTATACATGTTTTACCTCTATACGTGTTATACGTGTGGTCTATATGTGTTTTACCCTTAGAAAAAAAATTCTAGGATTTAATTTTTGTTCCGAGTTGAAAAAAAAAAAATAATAATAATTATGGTACTTGTGTGTTATCCCAACCACACTCAAGAAATGAAGTTGGGTTAATCCTAACGAAATATACCAAAATCTGATGAAAATATAATACTTTATTAACACAATAATGGAAACTACAATAGAGAATTATGGAAAGTAGGCCATACAGAATGCATTATATTGACTATCTAACCTAACCAACTCTATATATTAAATTTTTAATTAAAACACACCTGCATAGAAGTTTATCTCACTCAGGCTAAGCTAATTATCTCTAAATGTACATGGAGAAACTCGTTTCACTCCGATCAAAGACTTGAGCAGGCTTGAGATAACATGTTGGTACTAAAATTATTTATTTGGTACTGTGAACAAACTGTTGGTGAGAATAAATCAAAGCACCAAACTTACAAAATCTTTGTATATAGCCAAGGTATACATGACACATGAGCTTCAATATTGACAAATGTTATTCATTTTGGCAAGTCCAGCCCAAGTTTCAAGTATACTATGGTCAATCCAGCTGGAAACAACTTTGAAGAGCTGCAAAGTGTGGATGAAGAAGGGATCATGGAATCATCATTGACAAGCAGCGCAAATTCCATTCAAACTGCAAGAAGACTGTGTCACATGCGAACTCTGTCCTAGCCCTCTTGAAAAAAAAAAAAAATATATCCAGTAGGTTTCCCTATATTTTTGTGAGGCTGTACAAAGCCCTTGTCACACCAGTGCTTGATTTTGGAATGTGCATAGCATCACCAGGATACAGCAGTGATGTAAAGCTTCTGGAAGGGTGCAAAGGAGAGCTACAAAGGCAGTAACAAAGATGAATGACAAGCTTTATGATGAACATTCAAAGAACCTGAAATTATCTACACTGGTTTACTGACAATAAAGAGCTGATATTCTTAAGACTTATAAGCTTACTTCACAAGACTCCCTCCCCAATTCATTTGTCAACTTCCCAAAATATTGGCACTGATAGGAGAGGACATTCAAAGAAGCTGTTCAAGCCCTCTGTCAAAACTTGACACCTACAACAGTTTTTCTCCTGCTGCTCTAAAGTGCAAATTAAGGTATATATTTGGCCTTATTATGGGATGGGGCATACTTGTAAGTGCAGTGATTTGACCTAGTATATTTGGAATCAGTTTTGAAATGTGAATTGAGTAGTATGTTTATCTTTTAGCTAGCAAAGTAGGATAAGATACCAAGTAGTTGAATAGCTAATAACCATTTAAATAGTCAAATCTGTAAAATATTGGGGACATGTTTAAAGCTTGAACTTAATCTTTGGAAATGGTGTCCAATCTTGGACACTGAATCTTAAAATTAGAAAAAAAACTAAATCACAGAGACTTAATCTTGGATATATCCAATCTTAAAAAAGTATTCTGAAGTGGAATAATTGTACTTAAACAAGCCAGGATATAGGGGTAACCATCAACTTCTAACAAACTCTAACTATCAACTAATCTTAACTTATCTAACATATATGAATTTGCACAGGATATTTGGCTCTGGTATTTTACTGTAAAAGAAACAAAAGTCACAGCTTGCTTGCCTTAACATTTGCTTTTAATTGCTTTATGCACTTTTCTAAAACTTAACGGTAAATTTTTTGCAGTCCATATTATTGACTTACAAATAAAGTAAACTTACCACTTGATGCCTTTTTATGCTCTTTCCAAACACAATAATCATTGTTGTCAGAAATGAATTTACCCCCATCCCTATATGATGATGGCAAGCTAGGCATAACAACTGTCTTCCTAACATTTGCTCCAATGTGATGCATGCTCCTTTGAATCTTCCCATGTTGGATGCTGTTCTGTCAAAGCACAATTCCTTGATGGTGTTGGGAAGACCCCATTCATATATGACTATGGCTTGCTCCTCTCCAGAGCTGTTTGCTGTTACAGGAACTCACAGCAACTGTTCCTTTTCGCCATATGAAATTGCAATAGCTATTCGCTTGCATTGTTCATTTTTTAAACGCCCGGCAAAAGTTTACCTTCCCAATGGACAACCAGGGGTCTTTTTCAGGAATATTTACTTAATAATTTTTTTAATATATTGTTCTCTGAACATTTGCCTTCTATGGTGTAATGAAGTTTTCTAGACTTTGTACTCAAGAGGATTAAAATTTAGTGCTTTTAGAGCAGCTATTAATATCCTTGTAGCATTTTTGTTGGATATCTTACATCGATCTAACAAAATGGACAATTTAATGTTTAAAATATCTTTAACACCCCTTGCAAACAAGATATTTAAATTTGTTCTTGAACATATCTGATGTTTTCTTATGATCATTTTGAAGTGTTCTCCACTCAGTGTGAAGCTTTTTAAGCTTGTTAATTGAATTTTGCTCCTGTTTAGTTGGAGCTTTCTCCCAAAATATGAACAGTTATTGTATGACAGGTATTGCTGATTTTCTTAAAGTTAATTTTATAGCACATAAATTATAAAATAAAACACAAACAACTTGACAATTTGAGGGTAGTTTACAACCAGGGATCTGGTGAATGGGATAGCCCACAAGCACTATTTTATCCTTGGTCCAGCTTTGTACACCTGATGTGGATGCCATTTCAGAGTCAAAGAGATTAATATCAGTTCACAGCATAAATGTTAAACTGTAGCAAAAAAATCTTATGCTCTTCATTACATTACAAATTTTTGGGACGTAACAGTCTCACACTTTCCTTCATTACTCTGCCCTCACTATGATCTGATTGAATGTCATTTAACAACTGAAGCTATTTCCTTGACATGTTAGTAACTTACCAGAGCACCTGCTGTGATGTGATCCATTTCAATTTTTGCTACTGTTTAGTATTTATGCTGTTTTTTATCCATTTTGCCTGCCGAACAGAACTTTCTTTGGTAAACTAGTCAGATAATCCCCATAGAATAAAAGGTTAAATTTAAGCAAAAGACTCGTTATGTTTGAAAATTAATTTTCAAAACACTGAAAAAAAAAAATGTTCATTACGAGACTGATTATGCAAAAACCCATAAAATTCTTAGAATACCCCAAATTGGCTCCTAAAAGTATCAGGTCAAGTTATTCAGACTAAAGACTGTTGCAACTCTGTTTTCCTTAAAGTTACAACAATTATGTATAGAATATAAAGTTTTGAGAACAATGTTGGTTTGCTTTTGAGATATTAAGCATGTTTTTACTATTTATCATTCAGGAGCTATGGCTCCATATGTCAGATTTTTGGCCAAAAATGTGGATTTTTTCAAACTTTGAGCCATGAGCAGCACAGGTTAACATCACTTAATTGAGCACAAATCTCAGCCATCTCAATATCTGGAAAGGGGAATCATTTTGTGGGCTTGAAGACAAACAAAATTCCAGCATCAATTTTTTGCAATCACCCTAATGTATATACAGGAAAGGAAATTAGCAAACTAGGATTGTCTGCCAACAAGTGCTAACAATTCTTTATTTTAAACAGGGGAGGGGTAGGCACAAGGTTGTTAACTTGACTTTATTTAAGGAAAACAGGGTAAGGAGAGGGTTAGGAAATGGGGTTTAGTAGAGAGATGGCCAGGATTAAGAAAAAATGATTATTTTAGCAGAGTGCAAATTATAATTAATTTAAAGTGCCCATTAATTTAGATTTTTTCTTTCTTATCATTTTGCTATGATTCACTAGCAGGGGTTAGAAGTGGGGATGTGGAATATCTTGCTTTTTGTTCATCATCTCTACATAATATTTGGACTACTTGGTTAATATACAACTGCTTTATGTATAAATGTATTGTGCTGGGTAAGTATTAAGATGGTCTTCTTCCATTCAGCAGAAAGAATATATTATTGGTAAAGTTTCTTTCTCTTACATTAGGTCTTCAAATTGGAAAGGCTTTTTTTCTGAGTTGAGTCTATGTATATATAGGAAAGGAAATTTAAAGCTAAGAACCCAATTTAAAGCTAAAAAGCCAGGTAATAGTTTTTGTTAGCATAGCAGAAATAGAATTGTGGAACAAACCATTACCAAAAACAGTGTTAGCTAACAAATCACAGAAATGTAATAATTTGGTGGGACTTTTATGTAGAATGATAAAAAGTCATACAGATGACTTTTTATATATCTCACTATTATAGAGAAAACATGAATCAAGTAAGGTACTGGTGCATTATATGGGCCTTTCTAAAAAGTCAAGTTTGGTTAATGCTAATGAAATAAAAAAAGGATGAATATATGAGTTTATAAACAAATTTTGGCTATATATTTGCACATTAGGGGGCGGGTGGGTAAAGCATAGCATATATTAAATATATAACCTAACCTAGGTACCTTTCCCCCCATAAACCCCCAAAAAACGACAGTTTAAATATCATAAATGCAATGAAAATCACACTTTGCATCAGGGGCAGATCCAGGACTTTTTTTGGGGGGGGGAGGTTTATCCAATAAACTTGTGTTAGGAGCAAGTCTAATTAATGTAATCTTGTGTTAATTCAGTAAATTACACTACTTTAGACTATGTTAGGGGGGGGGAGTGCCCCCTGGATCTGCCACTGCTTTGCATTGCACTACTCTATAGTGGTCTATTAAATTAACCTGTCTGGTGGTTTTTTTGTGACTGGTTTCTTTGTAAAAGCCCATATAACACACCAGTACCTAAAGTAATGCAGGTGACATTTTATACCTTGTACTTTTATATAGCAAACATGAATAAATACCTGTGCCATTTAAACATTTGCCTCTCAATTACTCAGACTATCTGCCTTGGCTTTTTCTACAGTAAGCCATGTCTTGATGCCTACTGCTACATAATTGATTTTCATTCAAATCTCTATAATATTATGAAGTATAAAACGTCATCTGTAAGGCTTTATTTAAGTTTGCTCTAAAATAGTATGAGGTATAAAAAGTCATCTGTAAGACTTCATTTTTGTTTGCTCTATAATAACACAAGGTATAAAAAGTCATCTGTATGACTATATTTGGGCTGCTCTATAAATAAAAATCATGTAGGCCTATGCTATAAAAACCCATCTGTATGACTTTTTGTTGTTTTCTCTATGTAACAGCAGGAGGTATAAAAAGTCATCTGTATGACTTTATTTAAGTTTGCTCCATTAAAGAAAGGCATAAAAAGTCATCTGTATGACTTTATTTGGTAAACTTTTACCAAATCATATTATTGACTTACAAATAAAGTAAATATCCACTTGATGCCTTTTTTTATGTTCTTCTGAAATATAATAATCATTTTTGTCAGAAATGCAATTCACCCCAACCCCTAAATATACCAATTCAGGGTATATATTTGCACATTAGCGGGGTGGGGGCAAATTTTATTTCTAACGTAAATGGGAGGTAAGTTTAAACTTTAACCTAACCCCCCTAACTGGCAAATATATACCCTGAAATGGTATATAGGGGTGGGGGTAAAATTCATTTCCAACAAAAATGATTATTACATTTGGAAAGAGCATAAAAAAGGTATTCAGTGGTATATTCACTTTATTCATAAGTCAATAATATGATTTGGTAGAAATTTACCCTTTATTCATGTTTGCTCTATAATAGTATGAGGTATAAAAAGCAATATGTATGACTTTATTTAGGCTGCTCTACAAACAAAATCGTGTAGGCCTTGGCTATCAAAAGCCATTTGTATGACTTTTTGTTGTTTTCTCTATGTATCATTGGGGTAGCCTAATATAATTTCTTCTGTATGACATTTTAGTGGATCATATGTCAAATAAGAAAACTATTCATGCTTCTCTATAATAATTTGATGTTTAAAAATTCATACAGAAGACTTTATATCATTCTCTGTGTTTAAAGGAAACACAAAATTGTCTTGGTCAATATATACCAAATCATATTATTGAGCTAGGACTAAAGTGAATACACCATTCGATGCCTTTTTTTATGCTGATTATGAATATAATAAGCATTTCTATTGGAAATGAATTTCAGCCCCCCCCCTATATATGCCAATTCAGGGTTAGGTTAGGTATAGCCTATATAGGGGAGGGGGGCTGAAATTCATTTCCAATAGAAATGCTTATTATACTTGTAATCAGCATAAAAAAGGCATCAAATGGTGTATTCACTTTATTTGAAACTCAATAATATGATTTGGTATATATTGACCATTGTCTTTTGTTTGACTTTATAGTGCTTCCTATATAAGAGTAATGACAATATTTGTTGCTTAGAGTATAAAGAACCAATGACTTTAATAGTCAAATGTTGCTCACCCATCAATTTTAGCCGCCTAGTTGGCTAAAAAAAAATCTATATAGGCTATAAGGATTGGTTAAGGATTTTCTCTCTATATATAAACTATAGGGTAAGACACCCAGTAGTTGGCCACCTGCCTATTCTCGGACAGAATGTAACTAACAGGGAACCTACCTCTAAGCTAATGTGCTTAGAAAGTTTTTATACATAGCTGGTTTCCCTGGTCACTATTAGATATCCATATGGATATCTAATAGTGACCAGGGAAACCAGCTATGTATAAAAACTTTCTAGCATAATAAACTTTCTAAGCACATTAGCCTAGAGGTAGGTTCCCTGTTAGTTACATTCTGTCCGAGAATAGGCAGGTGGCTGACTACTGGGTGTCTTACCCTACTATATTAGGTAAAATTCTACTTTAGCTACTTTTCGCTATCTTTGAAAGGGGTTAGGTTAAGAAAATGAAACTTTCAAGAATGGGTTTATAGGCTAAAGGGTCCTGACCTTTGATGACCTTTCAAAATCTGTGTGTTATAAAAGTGCAACTTTGCACAATAGATCTTCTGCTTAAACAAAGTTATTTTCAGCTTCACAACTTTGCTCAATCCTAATTTATAAGGTTTTGAAGATGTACAAATACATTTCCTAGATTTTGAAAAAAAAACATTGATATGGCTTAAAATTCTACTCAAATAACAAGAATTGCATTTTCAGAATTAGGCCTCAATCCAGAGAAAAAGAAACTGATATCTGAAAATTAAGATGAAATGTTGTTTTGTCAAAATTTCAATAGGTAAAGACCTGTCATGTAGGCAATTGTCAGGATCCTCTAGAGGGAGGAGTGGAGGTAGGTACTTCAAAATACCTTCCCGGGACAAACCTTAGCCTGTAGACCTATCCCTGAAAGTTTTGTTTTCCTAGGCCTAACCCCTTTCCAAGATAGCCAAAAGTAGCTAGAGTAAAATTTTACCCTATATTATATTAGCTGTATGGTGAATATCCACCTTAAACTAGGCTCAGACCAATTCATTCCTGAATTCATCTCAATTAATTCAGCTGCTTTCAAAGATAGCCTAACAAACAGCCCTTCCTCTAGACTTCTTTTAAACAGTGTCTAACAGACTAAACTCAAGTGACCAATAGAGCAAGCACTCCAGTGAACTTCAATCTGGGATAAGTTGTTAGGAAAGATAATTAGCCTAGCCTAAGTAGCCTAGGCCTGAATGGAGAACTAAAGTTATTGGAAAATTAAACTAATTTTGTTCTGATTTTGACAAGAACTAATCAAAGAAGCAAAAATATTTGACAGGTAAGCCTAAGGATATTGTTCAAATTGAAAAATAGGCATCCTGCTTTGACTTACCCTCACAACACTAGTTACATCCCTCATCACTTTTTCAAAAGCCTCTGTTTCTTCTTTTTGTTTTTGATTGTGTAAAGCTATTTTTTCACTAAATTTCCTTGGATTCGAGGCCATTATCTGGTAATCATTTAGTATTTTATTTATTTATTTGAAATTCATCACCATCATTTAAAAAGATCCAAGAAAACGTTCCGATTAAGAAACCATAGTCAAGGAAAAACAGTTCTATTCCATAAACGTGTTAGATGATATTAAACTGATTTAAAATGATTATCCAAAATAATACAAATACACGTTTAACTGACTTTCTTAAGAAGAAGGTAACATCACTAAAAGAGAAACTAAATACCCCAGTCAAACTTAATTATAAGCAAATGGACTGTTTATTTTTCATATAAGGTCATCTTACAGCATGGGCGTAGGGAGGGGGGAGGGGCAGCTGCCCCCCCTAGACCGTCAAATTTACATTAGATATGGCTGAAAAAGCAGATGGTTTGGAAAAAGCAGTTGATAAAACTCCATCACACTATTGACTGCCCCCCCCTAGACAATATGCTGCCTAATGCTGCCTACGCCCATGTCTCACAAGCTTTGTTAAATGCTGAGATTCTCATATCATAGTTTTTAATTAATAGATTAGAATTTACTTTGAATAATTTAGTACATTTTTGCTTCTTTTTGAAGGTCACGGTGCAAAATGCAGGGAAAACGAAGCTATAGCTCAATGGAAACAATTCCATAGAATGCACTTAAAGGTTGGGCACACGTAGCTGATTTCGGGAACTTATTTTCAAATCAGCGCCGGTTTTGAGAAGCATTAGTGTCAATTTAAGATTGAAAATTTTGTTAGTTTCTGGTGTTGAGTTGCAAAATCAGCGCTGATTTTGATCATGATCATCACAAAAAAATAGGAATACAAATAAATAGTCAGCCAGAGGGATCTGTGATGAAAGACCCCACTACTGAGCTGAGAACTAAGGTCAATCAAGCAACTATTTATAAACTCCAGTTGACTGTTTGTGTCCATGATTTTTCGTTTTAAAAATTTTGCGCAATAAATTTTTCTTGTTGTGTTGTTGTTTAGTTGACGTTTGAGTGAATCAACCGCTCGTATACGTGCGATCCTCTATTAAATCTTGGGCCCTAAATGGAGCCACGCCACTTTGAATCACACAAATATATGTTTGGAACAGGCCACGTCAACACTTAACTATCACGGGGTTGTAGTAAGACGTTGTACAGAGTGTTCTTACTCAAAGCACTGACACCTTTTTACATATCACATTCTGCTATGGTCAATTAACATATCTAAAGAAAAAAAAACACAATTGAAATACAAATATTATAGAACATTATGCAGATTACAATTTTTTATGTACTTAGTCAATAAGGATATAGCCTTTCTATGGGCCCACTTAGAGGACTTAGCATGACCAAGGATTGCTCTCATTGTAAACGCACTGAAATACTTTAAAATTAAACTTCTAAATACATTTCTTTGTACATCATATTTTCTACATTTCATTAAGGTATGCCTAACATCATCATACTCATTACACATATCACAGTACAGAGAGTCATCTCTGCCCCACTTATGTAAAACTGAATGGGTTTTGGCATGGCCTGTCCTCAATCTGAAAATAGCAGCAGCAACAAATCTAGTATCTTGTACTAGTTCATCAGGTGGTGACCTATAATCATAAAGCTCTAAAATTAGGTTTATACAGTTTCTAATATACTCATTTCTCTCCCTATCACATAATACATTATAAATACATGTTATATATTCACTTTGTGTGGGTTTTACAATTACACTCTGGCCATTTAAAATACCCAACTTAGCCATATTATCAGTAGATTCATTTCCAGCAATTCCAAAATGTGCTGGGACCCATACCAAAAGTATATTATTCCCCATAAATTCTAATGATCTAACAATTTGATGAATACTATAAACTATCTCACGACTAGGGTCATGTTCATTCATCGGGTACTTAAGGGCTAATGCAGAGTCAGAACAAATCATCCATCTCTGTGCGTGTCCATATGACTTTATAAAATCTAAAGCCTTATACAATGCTATCATCTCAATTGAAAAAATAGATAGGGTACTTGGTAACTTGAAAATATATGAAATTGACATACTGGGAATCACTACTGCGCAACCAGCACCCTCTTCTGACTTAGATCCATCAGTAAAAATTTGTATATGGTCTCTTAAATGGTCAGTCTGTCTAAACCAGTCCTGTTTTAAAGTCATATTATCCTCATTACCACGGTCAGTCATAGGGAAGTACATATTATCCTTTATTTCACATGGTTTATTTAATACACTATCCTCAAAGGCAATCTCATTTATTGGTGTTATATTTGGGCACTCACTAGAAAGTGAATTAATACATCTATAAAAAGCAGGAATATTCCTGGTCTTAAATCTAATGTCTCTATTGTAATTTCTTATTATTTCTATATTAATAAGATCATTATCTAGACTAGCCTTCTTAGCGAAATACTTCACAAGTAACTTATCCCAACGCAATGTAAGGGTATTCACCCCCAACTCAGTCATCATTGCAGGAACAGGGGTACTATTTACGCAGCCTAAGGATCGCCTAAGAGCACTATGATAAGCTACATCTAACTTTTTTAAATTCTTCTTGCTAGTATCACCATATATAAAGCTACCATAATCAAACTTACTAACAATAACAGCCTTTATAATTTTACTAAGGCACTTATAAGAAGCGTCTCTTTTTCCTAGGCACATTACATTTATAAGGTTTAACCTACTGCTTATATTGCCAAGTAAATACTCTATATGTCTCAACCAAGTCATTTTACTTCCCAAAATTAGGCCTACGTAACAAAAAGAATCATCCACCCTAATAACCTGATTTTGAAGATTCACCTGTGGCATTGGAGTATTATTACTTTTTGAGAAAAGCATACTAACTGTTTTCTCAGGTGATAATATCATATTATTCTCTCTACACTACTGTTATACGTTATTCAATGCTTTTTGCATTACTGACTGTAGATGATGGGGTGTTTTTTCAGTTGTAACTAGTGCAATATCATCTGCATATATGTATGCTTTACAGCCAAGGACAGTTGAGAGGTCCAAGTCACAGCAATAAATAATAAACAATATTGGGCTTAACCATGGGCGTAGGCAGCATTAGGAAGCAAATTGTCTAGGGGGAGGGCAGTCGATAGTGTGATGGAGTTTTGTCAACTGCTTTTTCCAAACCATCTGCTTTTTCAGCCATATCTAATGTAAATTTGAAGGTCTAGGGGGGGAGCTGCCCCCCAGCCCTCCTCCCTACGCCCATGGGCTTAACACACCTCCCTGAGGTAGTCCCATGTCAGTTTTAATCTGAAAATCTGTACTATATCCTCCAGCAGATACTCCAACCTCACGATTCCTCAAAAAGCTAAAGATCCGATTGATATACTCTATAGGAACACCAATCTCCACTACTTTTTTCAACAGCTTGTCCACATCTACTCGGTCAAATGCAGACTTTATGTCTAAGAAGACAGCAAATGTATCCTTCCTGCATCTGATGCCCTGTTTTATTTGGTTCTCAAGTCTAACTATTCAGTCAGTTGTGCTCTGGTTTTGAAGAAAACCAAACTGCTCTTTCTGAGCAGATTTTATTACATCCTCAAGAATTCTATTTTGTATCAAATGTTCTATTAAATTAATGAGGCAGGATGTAATAGAAATGGGTCTATATGAATCTGGGCTAGAAGATTCCTTTCCTGTTTTAGGTATTGGGATAATGGATGTCTTTCTCCACTCTTTGGGAGTATACCCCTCTTTAACAGACTTGTTAAAAAGGATCAGAAGTGTGTTTTTGGCTTCCTCTGGTAAGTTTTTTAGATAAATTTTTCTTTCAACAAATTTTTCTTACCGCTATCGTTTGTCCACTGAGGCTGAAATCAGTTTCCGAAATCAGCTACGTGTGCTTAGCCCTTTAGGGTCCCACTAACATATGTGGAGTCCGGCGCTTTATGTCAATTAATTAAAAAAAACTTTCCGAAAAATAAGTTTTTCAAAGAAAAGTAAAGGCCATTTTAAACTTAACCTTAGGAGATACAAATACCTGTTAAAATTCAAACTCAAAACGACCAGAAATTACTATTAAAGAATAAATGAAACCCAAAACGAACAGAAATTAAGTAAACAATCATAGCAAAAAACATACAACAAGTAATAATATAAATGAATAAATAGATCTTAAAGCGAGCAATGCTTAGATTGAATATGAAAATCTAGCTTAAAATGAAAACAAATATTTTGCTATTAAAGTATAAATGAAACTTAAAATGAACAGAAACTAAATAAACAATCAATGTGAACAAAACATACAATATATATTAATTTAAATGAATAAATAAATCTTAAAACCAGTGAAACTTAAATTGAATATGCATATCAAGTTTGAATCGAATAAAAATAACTACAAACAGGATTTTGGGTAGCGTCTCACTGCAGAGGCCTAAAACCTACTGCGTCATTGGCGTTTTACCGAAAACAATTCTTTGAAATATTTTCACTTTTGTAACTTTAAGAAATCAAAAATTAATTATGATTTTACGGAATAAAGCTCAGCATATGCATATTAAATTGACAATGCATATTTTTTTTTCAGTAAACTCATTTGAATTTTTTTTCAGTAAAGTACAAATTATATTCTGGCTTTTAGAAAGCATAGGGGTTTTGAACCCTACTTACATTAATTTATGCTCGTTACTCTAATATTTATTTTAATTTTTGTTTGTTTTGGGTTTCATTTATTTGATACTGATTTGGGGTAGTTGTATGCTTGGTAGATTATATGATAGTCCGGACGCCAGGTGTTGAAAATGTGAACCATACCACAACGAAATGGGGCTGCTACGAGAATTAGCCTACCCTCTACCCCCCTAAATTGACCAACCGGATTCAAAAATACCAATGGCACTTGCTTGCGAGTGGTGTAATACTCCGAAACTTGACATTTTATTATATTTTGGTGTTTCGTGTAAGAAAATACGGTCTCTATAAAGCTTAATGTGCGGTTTTCTGCTAGAATATAAATGCCTTGCAGCTATAGAATGTTTTCACAAAAAACCAACACGAGTAGTTAAAAAAAATGGCATGGTTAAAAAAAAAAAAATGGCATAACATTATTAATCATGAACAGTCTTGGAATGTATAAACAAAATAGAATCCACTATTAGATATATAATGATATTAATTGTTGAAAGATCAATCAGATCAAGTTTTTTTTTCACTGTAATTTTTATTTTCATTTTCAATGCTGTAAGAACAGGAAAATAATAAATTTGTAATATACGAGTAATTCGTTTTCAGTGAAGCACCAATGAAGCAGAAGGATTTAGTTTTTTACAGTTAAAGAAGTGGGCAGTATCCAAATTTTGATTGTATTGAAACTATATTTGTATTGACCAATCTTGAAAAGAACTAATAAATTAAACTTAATATTTGATGCATAATGACATTAATTGCTAAAAGCTCATAAGTTCAAAATTTTACTGTAATTTTAATATTTATTTTCAATATTAAGTACAAAAGAAAACATATGTAATATAATTAGTTTTAAGTAAAGCGCCAATGACGCAGTCGGTTTTAGGCTTCTGCAGTGAGACCGATACCCAAACTCTTGTTTGTAGTTATTTTCGTTCGATTCAAACTGGATTTGCATATTCAATTTAAGTTTCACTCGTTTTAAGATTTATTTATTCATTTACATTAATATATATTGTATGTTTTGTTCGCATTGATTGTTTATTTAATTTCTGTTCGTTTTAAGCTAGATTTTCATATTCAATCTAAGCATTACTCGCTTTAAGATCTATTTATTCATTTATATTATTACTTGTTGTAAGTTTTTTGCTATGATTGTTTATTTAATTTCTGTTCGTTTTTGGTTTCATTTATTCTTTAATAGTAATTTCTGGTCGTTTTGAGTTTGAATTTTGAATGGTATTTGCATCTCCTTAGCTTAAGTATAAAAAGGCCTTTATTTTTCTTTGAAAAACTAATTTTTCGGAAAGTTTTTTTTTAATTAATTTTTGTTCGTTTTTGATTGCAAAAAGTTTCAAGTTTTTTATTGGCAAGGCTGGGGGGGGGGGGGGGGTGCTTACTGTCCGATTATTATTTACTTTAAAAAACGGATCTAGAACTATCAATTTAAATCGAATGAGGATTTTATCAAAGTCTATACGATTTCCTCTTTGATTAAAAACCTTATATATGAACAATAGACAGCTTGCATAACTTGTGGACAGCGATTGACAACAATGAATGGATTGAAAAAATAGCTCCAATAAGGGGGTTTAGACCATTTCACTTGCTGACAAAAAGGGATCACGGCTGTTTGGAATTGACCTTAATAGGAATTTGTGTGCCAAAGCAATTTTGCATCTATCACAGAGTATGTATATTGACCTTATTATTGAATAATTTTAATTCATTTCCTATGTGTTTTTCCCATACAAAACCCTTTCCCATAAATTATTAGCCCCCCTTAATAAGTTATGCCCCAGGGCATAACTTACAACGCCTACCCCTGGGCCCTGGTGGGCTGTGTCGACACCGAAATTTGTGTCATCAGAACTTTGAACTATTTTAACAAAATGTCTATCTCAAAATTTTTATCTGATGCATTGAGGGCGTGTAGGAGGGAGAGGGACTAGTTGCCCTTCAATCTCTTTTGACTCTTAAAAAGTGAACAAGAACTTTCAAATTCCAATCAAACGAGCCCTCTCTAAAGTTTATACGAGCATCCTTCCATAAGAAATAATATGAAGGATTCGGAGAATCCTTAAATTACAACCCTTGCCCTGAGGGCTTTGGGGGAGTTGTAATCCTCAAAGACCTAATTTTCAGAACTTAAAACTACGTTGAATAAAATGGCTGTCAATAAAATGTTGAATAAAATTTTGATTGGATGTGTTTGGGGAAAAGGTGGGCGTGAGAGGGGGGTTAGTTGTCCTCAAATCACTTTCGACTATTACAAAGGGCACTAGCCCTCGGAATTTCCAACCGAATGAGCCTTTTTTGAAGTTTCTACGACACTGCCTTCTATAAAAACCTTATATGCCCCCAGGGCATAGCTTAAAACCCTTGTCCTGAGGGTTGTGGGGGAGTGTCCTCCTCAAAAAAATATGTTCTATCTGGAAATCAACTAAGCTGAACAAAATGGCTATCTCAAAATTTTGATTGGATGTGTTTGGGGGAATGATGGGCGTGGGGGGACTAGTTGCCCTCCAATCACTTTGGACTATTAAAAAGGGCACTAGCCCTTTTAATTTCCAATTGAATGTGACTTTTTTGAAGTGTTTACGAAGTTGCCTTCTATAGAAACCTGACATGCCCACAGGTCGGAACTTAACTCTTGCCGAGGGTTGTGGGGGAGTGTCCTCCTCAAAAAAATATTTTCTATCTGTAAAGCAGCAACACCGAACAAAACGTCTATCTCAAAAGTTTGATTGGATGTGTTTGGGGAAATGATGAGCGTAGGGGGGGTCTAGTTGCCCTCCAATCACTTTTGACTATTAAAAAGGGTACTTTCCCTTTGAATTTCCAGTCGAATGAACCTGTTTTGAAGTTTCTATGACAAATCCTACTATAAAAACCTTATATGTCCCAAGAGCGTAACTTAAAACCCTTGCTCTGAAGGGTCCGGGGGAGTGTCCTCCTCAAAAGCCTATTTTCTATGTGGAAATCAGCTACACTGAAAAAAATGGCTATCTCAAAAGTTTGATTGGATGTGTTTGGGGAAATGAGGAGCGTAGGGGGGGGGCTAGCAGCCCTCCTGAAGCTGCTCTGCTACCCTAGCTGAAGTTGAAGTTAAAAAGGTCCCTTTGAATTTCCAATCAAATGAACCCTTTTTGAAGTTTCTACAACAACGCCTTCTATAAAAACCTTATATGCCCCAAGGTCATATCTTAAAACCCTTGCCCTGAGGGTTTTGGGGGAGTTTCCTCCTCAAAAACATTTTTCCTATCTGGTAATCAACGATGCTGAACAAAATGGCTATCTCAGAATTTTGATTGGATGTGTTTGGGGAAATGATGGGCGTAGGGAAGCCTAGTTGCACTCCAATCACTTTCGACTATTAAAAAGGGCACTAGCCCTTTAATTTCCAATCGAATGAGCCTGTTTTGAAGTTTCGACGACAACGCCTTCTATAAAAACCTTATATGTCCCCAGGGCATATCTTAAAACCCTTGCCCTGAGGGTTGTGGGGGAGTGTCCTCCTCAAAAATAAATTTTCTATCTGGAAATCAACTACGATGAACAAAACGGCTATCTGAAAATTTTGATTGGATGTGTTTGGGGAAATGATGGGCGTGGGGGGGGGAAGGGGGTTAGTTACACTCCAATCACTTTCGATTATTAAAAAGGGCGCTTAGCCCTTTAATTTCCAGTCGAATGAGCATGTTTTGAAGTTTCTATGACAACGCCTTCTATAAAAACCTTATATGTCCCCAGGGCATAACTTAAAACCCTAGCCCTGACGGTTGTGGGGGAGTATCCTCCTCAAAAATATATTTTCTATCTGGGAATCAACTACAAATTCTAGTTACACTGGCTAGTTACACTGGGGGGGCTAGATACCCCCCCCACAACCCTCAGGGCAAGGATTTTAAGTTATGCCCTGGAGGCAGTTTTTATAGAAGGCGCTGTCGTAGAAACTTCAAAACAGGCTCATTCAATTGGATATTAAAGAGCTAGTGCCCTTTTTAATAGTCGAAAGTGATTGGAGTGTAACTAGCCCCCTCCCCCCCCACGCCCATCATTTCCCCAAACACATCCAATAAATATATTTTATATACGCTGAACAAAATGGCTATTTCAAAATTTTGATTGGATGAGTTTGGGGGACTGATGGGCATGGGAGGGGGCTAGTTGCCCTCCAATCATTTCCGACTATGAAAAAGGGCACTAGCCCTTTCATTTACAATTGAATGAGACTGTTTTGAAGTTTCTACGACAACGCCTTCTATAAAAACCTTACATGCCCCCAGGACATAACTTAAAACCCTTGCCCTGAGGGTTGTGGGGTAGTGTCCTCCTTAAAAATATAATTATAATCTTGATATCAACTATGCTGAACAAAATGTCTTACACAAAATTCGGATCTGTTGTTTTGGGGAAACTGTTGGGCGTGGAGGGGGAAGGGGGGCTAGTCGCCCTCTAATCACTTTCGATTGTTAAAAAGAACACTAGACCTTTAATTTCCTATTGAATGAGCCTGTTTTGAAGGTTTTACGACAACGCCTTCTAGAAAAACCTTATATGCCCCCAGGGCATAACTTAAAACCCTTGCCCTGAGGGTTGTGGGGGGTATCCTCCTCAAAAAATATATTTTCTATCTGGAAATCAACTACGCTGAACAAAATGGCTATCTCAAAATTTTGACTGGATGTGTTTGGGGAAATGATGGGCGTGGGGGGGGGGAGGGGGGCTAGTTAAACTGGGGGGACTAGATACCCCCCACAACCCTCAGGGCAAGGGTTTTAAGTTATGCCCTGGAGGCATATAAGGTTTTTATAGAAGGCGTTGTCGTAGAAACTTCAAAACAGGCTCATTCAATTGGAAATTAAAGAAATAGTGCCCTTTTTAATAGTCGAAAGTGATTGGAGTGTAACTAGCCCCCCCCCCACGCCCATCATTTCCCCAAACACATCTAATAAAAATTTTTAGATAGCATAGTTGCTTTCCAGATAGAAAATATATTTTTGAGGAGGATACCACCCTACAACCCTCAGGGCAAGGGTTTTAAGTTATGCCCTGGGGGCATATAAGGTTTTTATAGAAGGCGTTGTCGTAGAAACTTCAAAACTGGATCATTCAATTGGAAATTAAAGAGATAGTGCCTTTTTAATAGTCGAAAGTGATTGGAGTGTAACTAGCCCCCCCCCCACGCCAATCATTCCCCCGAATACATCCAATCAAAATTTTGAGATAGCCATTTTGTTCAGCGTAGTTGATTTCCAGATAGAAAATATATTTTTGAGGTGGACAGTCCCCCACAACCCTCAGGGCAAGGGTTGTAAGTTATGCCCTTGGTGAATATAAGATTTTTATTGAAGGTTTTATCGTAGAAACTTCAAAACAGGCTCATTCAATTGGAAATTAAAGGGCTATTGCCCTTTTTAATAGTCCAAAATTATTGGAGAGCAACTAGCCCCCCCCCACGCCCATTATTCCCCCAAACATATCCAATCAAAATTTTCAGATAGCCATTTTGTTCAGCATTGTTTATTTACAGATATAAAATATGTTTTTCAGGAGGTCACTCCCTTGCAACCCACAGGGCAAGGGTTTTAAGTTATGTTCTGGGGGCAAATAAGGTTTCTATAGAAGGCGTTGTCTTAGAAACTTCAAAACATGCTTATTCGATTGGAAATTAAAGGGCTAGCTCGCTTTTTAATAGTCGAAAGTGATTGGAGTGCAACTAGCCCCCCCCCCACGCACATCATTTCCCAAAACACATCCAATCAAAATTTTGAGATAGCCATTATATTCAGCGTAGTTGATTTCCCGATAGAAAATATTTTTTTGAGGAGGAGACTCCTCCAGAACGATCAGGGCAAGGTTTTAAGATATGCCCTGGGGGCATATAAGGTTTTAATAGAAGGCGTTGTCGTAAAAACTTCAAAAGAGATTCATTCGATTGGAAATTCAAAGGGATAGTGCCCTTTTTAATAGTCAAAAGTGATTGGAGGGCAACTAGACCCCCCCCTCCCTACGCCATACTGCCATAGTACAGGCCATACGGCTCCAATGTTTTATTATTATTTATTATATTTTTTTTCCCAGAGGCACTTCATATGGAAGTGGTCGTCGAAAAAGCTTCAAAGGGGGCTCATTCTATTGGAAATCGAGAGTTCTAGTTCCCTTTTTAATAGTCGAAAATGATTGGAGGGCAACTAGCCCCCCCCCCCCCCACGCCCATCATTCCCCCAAACACATCCAATCAAAATTTTGAGATAGCCATTTTGTTCAGCGTAGTTGATTTCCAAATAGAAAAATATATTTTTGAGGAGGATACCCCCCCCCCACAAACCTCAGGGCAAGGGTTTTCAGTTATGCCCTGGGGACATATAAGGTTTTTATAGAAGGTGTTGTCGTAGAAACTTCAAAACAGGCTCATTCAATTGGAAATTAACTAGCCCCCCTGGGGGCAGCCCCCCTCCCCCGTCCCTTCTATAAAAACCTTATATGCCTCCAGCTCCAGGGCATAACTTAAAACCCTTGCCCTGGGGGTTGTGGGGGGTATCCTCCTCAAAAATATATTTTCTATCTGGAAATCAACTACGCTGAACAAAATGGCTATCTCAAAATTTTGATTGGATGTATTTGGGGGAATGATGGGGGGGGGCTAGTTGCCCTCCAATCATTTTCGACTATTAAAAAGGGCACTAGAACTCTTGATTTCCAATCGAATGAGCCCCCTTTGAAGCTTCTACGACGACCCCTTCCATATGAAGTGCCTCTGGAAAAAAAAAATATAATAAAACATTGGAGCCGTATGGCATTTACTATAGGCAACGCTACAGCGTTGCCTCTGATCTCAGTTTGTAATGTGTACGAACAAAAAGGTGTGTTTAACATTTTTTTTTGCTCAAACACCAAAATAATGCTTTTTAGCTTCTCATTTGATGCAATTCTTGTTCAATTAGGTGAATGATAAGACCATTTGAAGCCAACAATATGTAGAAGCTGAATTAAGTAAAAGTTATATAGTTTTGTTGGTACACATTATTGAAAGAAAACTAAGTAATCTGAACTAGTTGGCACTTTTACGCGAGTTTGTTTCAAGGGGAGATATGCAGAACTTAGGGGGCCCTGAATAAAAAAAAGAATAGGCCATTTTATACAACATTTTTTGAAAATTCCAATGTTCGTAGAAGTATGGGGCTTAAATACTTTTTTTCACATACACAAGATTGTATTTTTGCCCTGAATTAGGACTTGCGCAGTTTCCATCGTGTAAATAAGATTCCATAACTTAAGCCTAGATTGTTTATACGCCGAGTTTACAGCTTATACCATTCTTGCACCAATGGTGAACTCTACTGCATAGTGTGGAACACTGGTTTACTCGGTGATGAATTAAGACTCCAAGGGGTAGCATTTTACGAATAAACAGGAATTTCTTAAAAATTCCAATGTTCGGAGAAGTTTGGAGCTCAAGAACTTTTCTTCACATACACAAGGTGGTATTTTTGCCCTGAATTAGGACTTGCACCGTTTCCATCGTGTCAACAAGATTCCATAAAGCGGTATTCACAAGCGTGTCTAGCTAGAATCCCATGTCTAGACACGTTTCTAGCCAGTATTCAACGTCTAGGCAACGAACGTTCACAAGTAAAATTTGGCGCTTAGCTAGACACGCTAAACAAGGCGCTTGTGTAAACATTGAGTTCTTGACTCTAGAACTCAATGTCTAGGATTGTCGATTACAACCAATCAGAATGTTTCAAGTTCCACTATTTTAATCATTTATGTTTACATTTTTAAACTGAAATTTAATCTTTGTTCTCTCATTCATTGTTTTTTTTTTATTTTAGGCAAATATGCAACACCAGACATAATAGTGAAGCACACTAAGGCAATTGTTTTGCTTATCTCATCCATTATCTTGTGACAGTAAAAACAGGGATTACTATTTGAAAGTTTTGCCCGCATAAGCTCTCTTGATTGGCTAGAAATGACAATTTGATTCTAAATTTGTTGTTTTAGCTAAGCACCGAATTTGACTTGTGAACGGTCATTGCCTAGACATTGAATTCTGGCTAGACACATGTCTAGACATGGGATTCTAGGTAGACACGCATTTGAACGCCGCTTAACGTAAGCATAGATTGTTTATACGCCGAGTTTAGAGCTTATATAATCTTTGTACCAATGGTGAACTCTACTGTATAATGTGGAATACTGGTTTATTCGGTGATGAATTAAGACTACAAGGGGTAGCATTTTACTACTAAAAAGTGCGGCGTATCAGGAATTGTAGTAAATGGTCCTTTGGAACCGACAGATGGAGATAGTAGTGACTCAAATCAATTTATTTATAGCTAGAGAAGCAAATAGTCAAGATCCCAGGAATAAATATGGTATTTTTATTAAGGAATTTTAATGTCCGAGTCGGTAGAAATAGGAGTAGATTGTACCCTAGCCTAGGTAAATCCGGTGACGGAAAAAGAAACAGTAAGAGTTATAGACTGTTGCAATCTCGTAGATATAACAATCTAGTTATAACCAATAAAGTATTCGGTCATAAAACGGCCCATAAGTTAACATGGTAATCACATGCTGGTAAGTAGGTTAACCTTTTTGTTTTTTAGTGCAAAGCGAAGACTGGTAGGATCAATACAAGATACTAGACTATGTAGCAGTTATGTTATTGATGTTAAAAGTAAAGATCGCCCTCTAGTAGTGTCTAGGGTTAATCTAAAGCTTAAATTCAGAAAGGGTGACTACCTTCCTGGAAGTTTTGAAGTTGATAGACTTTAGGACGAGAATTTGAGATAAACTTCCCTGGAACAGTTGAATGCTAAACTGTTGGATTTAAATCTTGACAATGTAGAAGATGAATGGAATAAGTATAGCCTCCTGACTACTGGCGTATATATAGGTATTGAAGACGCGTGATTTTTCCACCACATATGTTAAAAAAATCACTGATGTCACCTTAAAAAATTTTCACCCGCTCCACTCTCCAAAAACCTTTGTCCACTTCTTGGACATCGGTTCCAACAGAGTGAATCAGACATATATTTCAACTATATAACGCTTTATTTTCACCAAGAGAAAGAAACAGGAAATCTATTTTCCATGGAAACAGAAACTGCCTTTTTTTCTACCAGGAATTCAGTGGTGAAAACAAGAAAAGCAGTTTATGTCACCAACAAGACGCAGAAACAATTTATATTCAGCAAACCATCACATCGTCTTCATTGAGCAGCAAGGAAGGCGGCTCCTATTCGTGTTCTTCAGGTCTTGGTATTCGGGTAAGTGAATGGCTCCTCTAACTCCCTCAGGCGGTAATGGTCGGCACTTATTGAAATTACCGGCCGAAAATATTTCACAATCGTTATTTTCCTCACCATACTGCTTTAGTTTCGGCCGACAGAGATGGTGCTCTGCAACGTGAAAACGGTATAAGATAAGTTTGTTCAAGCTTGGACTGCTATTCCACCTCGATGCTTCCACCATGAGCTTCCACCTCGATGAAAGCGTTTGACCATGAAGCACCAATAAAATGATGAATTAATTTTACGGTCCATTTTCTAGTTCTGGAAGCGAATCAGAAATAACTGATGATATGGTCAGCAATGTCCATTCCACCCATGTGCTTGTTGTAGTCAGCTATAGACCCCGGGCAAGAGATTGTGACCCGCTTTCTCCTGCTTTCTTTCATCTTCTCACTGTTGTCTCTTCTGTTATTACCTTGGAAATCGAGCCTAGTGTCACGATTCTTGTATCAAACAGTCCCATGATGGTTACAAAGATGTATTTGTGATCGCACAAATACAATGCTCGACGCTCTCCCTTTCTTCTTCATTTCTCTCTCTGACTTCAGAGGTACGGTCTCTTTTCCAAATACATCTCGCATGATTATGCCAGTTGCATTTCACCCAGAAGGTCGAGTAGTTTACTGGGTACATAATGTATTAACGACGTTTTCCCGTAAAATGGGATCATCTAATCATCAATTAAACAATTTTTGTCCCTCCGGAAAAAAAGGCAAACGGTATGGAATTGGTCGATATTTGACTGAACTCTCCACAACTAGTTGTTCTTCTTAATATCGTCAGAATTTCCTCATTTACAACAAATTTTAAATTGCTTCTTAAAGTGAAGAAAGTATTTTTTCCAATATTTTCTGCTATCTGGTTTACACGGTACTGCGCCTTCCAGTATATTTCGATTTGAGGATATTTGAGATTGCCCATCAATATTACAACTCCAAAAATGTCTTAAGTTTGTCACCAGTTACATTCAGGCTCTTGTGGATTTTTTTTTTATATAGTTTGTGGCATAAGTCGTCTCATTGAAAAAAGACTGGGAGAAGTATTGTGTGGAAAACTCTTCCGGTTTCCAATCAGAATGGTCAGTAAAAGTAATTCATCTCTTACTGGACCCAAGTGAATCTCAAATCCCATGCTTTCCCTCCATTTTGTCAATTTTGGTCGTTTCATAGGTCACTGTGATATTCGAGCCCGCTCGGCTAGAGGTATGTCATCTTCAAAATTATACTCAAGCTCAGATACTTCCTCGTCGATGATACTTTTATCGCCTTGAACGAAGGCTCTGTTAGGATCTTCATCTTCACTTGTATCTTGAAGCTCTATATCTTGGGGCTCAAAGACGTCATCATCACGTTCATCCACTGAAAGGTCCTCAATAGCACCAGTTTCGATGATTGCCAAGGCATCAGACAAGGTAACAACAAGACAAAACATGGTTTTCAACTTTTGAAGGTTACCATAAGCGAAAGTAAAGAAAACACATTTAAAATAGGAAGTTCTTTTATTCTGTCAACTCTTATCTTTTGAACTTTAAAATACTTGATTGAGAGCCGATGTCTACGGGGGTGGACATTGAACTTTAGTCACTCACCATCAAATGGTGTAATGGATATAAATGGTGAAATCTCTCCCAAAATGAAGTTGTAATCCTTTTAAGGAAGCTAATTTTTTCTAGGCTCCACCTTTCATTCAAAGAAAAATTAAGGATTCTCCCACCTCTTGTCCTTTTGCTCTTCTTCGATTTCAAACTTTCCTATATTTCTTTAATACAAAAACAACTATTCCACTACCAATAACAAGCTCAAAAAACGCAAAAGGCAACCAGATACGCTGATTGCAACTGTGGTACATAGATGACGTTACGAACAATAACTATCATGCTATTAAAAATTAACTGTATTTGTCCACCCTGAGGGATAAGGGTCGTCAGGAGGTTAGGGAACTAGTTTGTGAAATCGCAAATGAGATGCTAGAGAGAAAATTAAAAACGTAGCTAGGAATATTGGTAAAAATGTTTTAGTATAGTAAAGAGGAGGAGGGGCTCGTACAAGAAATATTTGAGTGATAGATCATATGAAAAATAAAAGGAAAGGTTGAAAAGTGGAGAAAGCATTAAAATATAAATTAACGAGGTGTGAAGGGGAGGCAATGGATAAAATTGCCGAAGATCTGGAAGATGCGGCCAGACGGCATAGTGGAAAAATATTCCAATGACAAGCTAAAATTGAGAGGGAACCGTCAATCTGGACTTGTCCAAGTCAAAGATAGGAATGGGGCCTCAATTAGTTAAATAGTTAAAGAGAGATGAGCATAATGTTTTGAAACCGTACTAGACAATGATAAAGTTACAGGAAAAGATACAGAAATGAATAAAAAAGTTTCTAACAATTTTGAATGGAAGGAGGATTTATTTTGTAAAGAAAAATTAGTGACAGTGCTAAAAGGATAAAAAAAAATCAGAGGTGCTGACAGTGTGGTAAATAAGTTTGTTAAATATAGTGGCTGTGAATTTAGAGATAAATTCGCGAAGATTAGGAGTATGATATATCACGTAAACACGTAAGTGATTACTCGGCATCACGTAATAGATACCAAGGTGTTTCAGAGATTGGGATTGTTGGATCCTGATTATTAGTTGGTTGGATTCTGAATTGGTCAAATTAGTACTGCTAAAAACGATAATTTCCATTTTTTTACGTTTAATCACAGTCTAACGTAGGAGGCAAAGGTTCTATTGTAGGCTCCTTAGCGTGCTGCTTAGGAACAAAAAGTAATCTGCCAAGTAAATAAAATAGAGATCCAAGCACTCCGTAAAAAATATCCCTCGAATGAGAATGTGGGGGTACCAATCATGGAGAAGTAAGACAATACGGTGTTTCACTCCTGAAACTAGGAGGCATCACAGTGCTTGGGAGTGGACAGCAGAGTCAAAGGCATCAGAGATGCCGACGCTGCAGGCAAAACAGTGCCTTTTTTCTACCAAACACATAGTTGTCAAAGTTATTCTTAGGAGCCATGTCCACGCCTCAAGCCATTCCTGAATCCAACTTGTTCGTCTCCCAATAAAGAATGCGAGATAATATGGGGTAGCAGCACCTTCTTGAATACCTTAAATACCTATGTTTAATTATAGGCTACCTATATTTAGCATTATCAAATAACTTTATTTAGTTCACCAAGATTTCTCTAACTCTGCAGCTTATGATTGGCTGGTTTTGCACAGAGTCAGGACTTACCTTGTTTTCAAACTGAGTCAGGTGTTAACTAGTTTTTGCACCGAATAACCACTCTTCCGGAGGTTGAACTTGGCTTGTTTTATACTGAGTCTGGACTTGCCTTGTTTTGCGGTGATTGAGGAGTCAACTAGTTTTTGTGTTGAAACAGGACAAAGCTGGATTTAGATAGTGTCATCAACATAACGCAACTTTGACCTAATTTGCTCTTGTATTCAGTAAGGATTTAGTTAATTTTCACACCAAGAAAGTCTTCAGTTTGGACTTAGCTCGTTTTGTTCTCAAGTCGAGGACTTGGCGTGTCTCCTGACTTTTACTGCCCTCCAGTCAATTTCTACTACTACTTAAAAATTTACTTCAGACCAAACCAGTTATGAGCGCTTCCAATCGGCACTTCCATTGCTGTATAATTGAAATATCAAGATAAAATATCTTAGGCAGCGTGATAGCGCTGCCTAAGTAAAGAGCGATGTGGGCACAATATATTGTTTTGTTTTTTAGACCAGGGCACTTATTGTAGAAAGAAATGTCATAGAAACTTCAAAAAGAGCTCATAGAGGGCAACCACCTCCCCTTCCCCCGTCAATCACTTCCTCAAACACATCCAATCAAAATTTTGAGATAACCAGTTTGTTTAGCGTAGTTCCAGCCGCCCCCGCACACCAATCATTTCCCCAAACACATTCAATCATAATTTTTGAGATAGTCATTTTGTTCAGTGTATTTGGAAGGTCCATAAATTATGCCTTTGAGGATACCCCCCCTAGAATATATAGGATACCCTATATATCCCTCAGGGCAAAGGTTTTAAATTGCGCCCGGGGGGTATAAAGTTTTTTATAGAAATGGTGGTCGTATAAACTTCAAAGAGGGCTCATTGGATTGGTAATCAGAAGTTATAGCGTTATTTTTAAGAGTCAAAGTGATCAGAAGAAAAATACCCCCCCCCCACACACGTTGTATTTTCCCGAAACGCATCTGATAACAATATCTTCAGTAATCAAATATAGGAAATATTTAGGTGGATGTTGACCTAAATCAAAACAAACTATGAGCATGTGGACTTTCAAAAAGGTGACACAGCAATATCTTAAGAACAACTTATATTATTAAGTTAGATCTTTAAGAGTAAGTTGTGGGGGATTTTGAAATAGCAAGAAGGCACTAAGTGTGTACTTTTAGTACTACAACTACAGTTACTGTAACTAATCACGCTAATAGTATTAAGGTGAAACTTATAGGAAGTGCTTAGGGGGCGTTCCAATTAAGCGAGAAAAACTGTATACACGCAGGTTTTCAAAAAAGTATATAAACAATATCATAGGCAGCACCACTCTATAATGGCTAGAAATATCATGAAAAATTTAAAAAAACTAATTCGATTCAAAATTAAAAGTTTTAGGGTCCTTTCTAAGAATAAAAAGGGATTGGAGGGCAATCAGCCCGTCCCTCAAGCCAATTTATCTCCAAAACACATTTAGTCAAAAATTTGAGACAACTATTTTGTTTAGCATAGTAGAAAGTCCAGCTACTATGTCGTTAGGGATATTGGGCTTGTCAAAACCCCACAATTATGCCAAACTATGGATATTTATATAAAAAAAATGAAAAGACATAAAATATTGTTTTCATGAAAATGACTTTGTCAATAAAAACGAACAGAAATTCATCTAAAAAAACTTTTCGCACTAAACAAGTTTTTCAAAGAAAATTAAAGAGCTCCATTAAGTTAAAAATGGGTAGAAATATAGTCGAGTAATCATCCAAGCGTAAAACTACCACAGATCACCAGCAATAAATAAATAAAACTCAAAATGAACAGATATTAGAATAAATAGCCGAGTCAAACTCGAAACGAGCAAAAATTAACATTAGTAGGGTAGTAGGGTAGGGTAGTAGCCCCCATGTCTTCTCAAGACCAGAACATAACTTGCGCTTTACTGAAACAAAATGTGTTTAAATGTTTTCACTTTTTTTTACTTAAATAAGTAAAAAACTCTTGAGAAGCCATGGAGGTTGTCAGCCATAGTAATGTTAATTTTTACTTGTTTTGAGTTTGACTCGGCAATTTATTATAATTTCTGTTCATTTTGAGTTTCATTTAATTGTTGATAGTGATTTGTGGTAGTTTTTCGCTTGGAAGATTATTTGACTTTATTTCTGCCCATTTTTGGCTTAAAAGAGCTCTTTATTTTTCTTTGAAAACTTATTCTGTGGAAAAAGCTCTTTAAATTAATACAAATATATGAAACCGCCATTCAGCCAGGGGGGGGGGGGGGCTAGCGCCACCCCCCTTATGGGTGCCCATGAAACCAGTCACTTTCGAATATCAAAAAGGACACTAGAACTTTCAGTTTCTGATCGAATGAGTACCTTCCAGTGTTCAACGACTGCGCCCTTTATGCAAAGTGGTTGAAGAGAAAAAATGAATAGAAAAGAAGGCACGGGAGGGACAACACTCTTTATATAGTCAATGCTGTTGCGCTCACTCTGAATGCTTAGTTATGTCATCTCATGGTTCTTATTTGAACACGACAGATTCTTAGCATAGATTTTTACAGGGGAAGTCAGAAGTTTGCAGTTGCCAAGTTCCTTCTCATCTCAGCCAGGTTAAGCCATTCATAATTTGCTTTATGAACAAAGGCGGTCGACAGGATTTCATTTTCTTTTAGATTAAATAAAAAAAACAAGTTTTTTAAACTGAAAGTAAGGAGCGACAATAAAACTTAAAACGAACAGAAATTATTCTGTATATGAAAGGGGTTGTCCCCTCCTCAACACCTCGCTCTTTACGCTAAAGTTTTTTATTGTTTTAAAAAATAAAGTTGTAAGACAGAGTCAAACTTTAGCGTAAAGAGCGAGGCGTTGAGGAGGGGACAGCCCCTTTCATATACGAAATAATTTCTGTTCGTTTTAAGTTTTAATGTTACTCCATACTTTCAGTTTAAAAACTTGTTTTTTTTATTTAATTTCTGATCGTTTTTTAGTTAATGCAGCTTTTATTTGCATAAAAATTTTACTTTTCTTTTGCTAAATGGATGTCTTTACAAATTAACTTAAGTAACTAACTTCTATATTCGTATATTTTTCTTCTGGCAAAAAATACAAAGTTGCAGATTTTTGCAGATATGAGCTTGAAACCTATGTAATATTGTTTTCTGATACGCTGAATCTGACGGTGTGATTTTCATTAAAATTCTTTCACTTGTAGGGGATGTTTCCCCCTCTTTAAAAAATCGAGTAAATTTTCTCAGGCTCGTAGCCTTTGATGAGTAATACTAAACTTAATAAAATTTATATATTTAGGATCAGCATTATAAACACATTCTTTTGATACATTTATTGACATCAAAATTTTGTTTTTAAAATTTTCGATTACTATTGAGCCGTATCGCTTGTTTTTTTATTGTCTTTTTTATTACGTATATGTTATTACTTATATGAAGGGGTTCTCCCCTTAGTCAATACCACGCTCTTTACGTTAAAAGTTAAAACAAATTTTGATTCACAAACCCCTGAATCACAAAGGCCGTTTAATTAGAATAGATAGCTCTTTTGAAATCACTAAAAAAAACTGTAGTTTAAAGAGCGAGGTATTGACTTGGGGGAGAACCCCCTCACGTACGTTATAGTTTCTGTTCGTTTTAAGTTCTAATATTCCTTCTTACATTTCAGTTGAAAAAACTTATTTTTTTTTATTTAATTTCTGAATGTTTCTTAAACAATGCTTGGAAATCCGGCGCCCCCTTCATAGAAATGTCCCTTCCACTACATAAAAAGCATCCACGGAAATTTTCTCCAGAGTAACCCCGTCCTCTAACCCCCCCCCTCCAGAAAACATCCTTCCTGAAAATGGTTGCATACTTCCCAATTACCAATAAATAATGCTGGCAAGTCCGGCGCCCCCTTCATGGCAATTTCCCTTCCCCCATGAAAACTTCCTTCATGAACAGATCCTCCAACATAACCACCGACCCACCCGTCCCTACCACTACCAGAAAAAAAACCACCTGAAAACATCTGTATAATTCCCAAAAAACAAAACTATATGTTAAAATTTGGTAAAGTTAATAAATTTTATCCCTCCCACTGGGAACTTCGGGGGATTAAGTCATCCTAAAAGACATATTTATTATGTTTTCGACCATGCTGAACAAAATGGCTATCTCAAAATTTTGATCAGGTGACTTTGGGAAAACAATGAGCGTGGGAGGGGACCTAGTTGCCCTCAATTTTTTTGGTCACTTAAAAAGAGCACTAGAACTTTTAATTTCCGTTCCACTGAGCCCTTTCACGATATTCTAGGATCACTGGGTCGATACGATCACCCCTAGTAAAAAAAAACAAACAAACAAACAAACAAACAAACAAATAAACACGAATCCGTGATCTTTCTTCTGGCAAAAAATGTAAAATTCCACATTTTTGTAGATAGGAGCTTGAAACCTCTACAGTAGGGTTCTCTGATACGCTGAATATGATGGTGTGATTTTCATTAGGGTTCTATAACTTTTAGGGGGTCTTTCCTCTTTTTTGAAAATCAGCCAAATTTTCTCAGGCGCGTAAATTTTGATGGGTAGCACTAAACTTGATGAAAGTTATATATTTTAAATCAAAATTAAAATCTGATTATTTTGATGTATCTATTGGTATCAAGAACCCGTTTTCTAGAGTTTCCGTTACCATTGAGCCGGGTCGCTCCTTACTTACAGTTCGTTACCACGAACTGTTTGAAAATGTGCACATTAAAATGCCGAGGATTAGCTACTCAATACTAACCAAAGTACCTATGACGGGTGGAGTACCTTTGGGCTCGGCACGGAGGAACAGTTTTTTTTGTTTTTTTAGGGGGAGGGTTGCAAAAAAGTAATAATCATTTGAATTAGAAGTGTCCAGAAATGTGGAAAATATTTGGTCTCTGTTGAAGGAAAGGATCCAGGCCTTGAACCCCCCCCCGGTTCTTGGTGTTTACCCCCCCCCCCCCCTCCCCCCGCAGAAAATAGACCTCCATAAATTACCCCCTTCCCAGGTAAATACCCACCCACGGAGAATACTCCCCCAGGAAATATCCTCCCCCGGAAAATACCCCCCGTGGAAAATAAGGCTTTCCAAATTTGATAATTTTGCTTGAGTTTTGTTTTTTATTTTCCGTTGGGGGAAGGAATTTTGGTACTTGTGTATTATACGCCACTCACTCTAGTTTACGCTGTGTAAAACTCGAGAACAAACCGTTTCTTCGTTCGTTTCTTTCAGCTTAGCGTTAGATGAGACAAAGAAAAGTGACAGAATAGATGGGAAATATATAATTTGGGCTATATATTTGCACATAAGGGGGGGGGGGGGGTAAAGTATTTGGACAGTTGTAAGTCAAACAACAATTCTGACTTCTTAATTTGCAGAATAATTGTAGCTAACACATTTTTCATGCAGACTCGCTATACTTTACCCGCCCCCCTCTAATATGCAAATATATAGCCCAAATTTGTTTCTAAAGTAACGAAAAAACCGGTTTGTTCTTGAGTTTTACACATCGTAAGCTTGAGTGAGTGGCGTATAATACACAAGTACCAAAATTCCCTCCCCCTACGGAAAAAAGAACTCAAATAGAATTTCCAAATTTGGAAAGGCCTTATTTTCTAGGGGGGGGGGGGTGGCTATTTGCCGGGGAGTACTTTCCGTGGCGGGGGGTTTATTTTCCGGGGATTTTTTCCGCAGGGGGTGGAGTGGTAAACGCTGGGGAATATTTTCCGGGGGATAAACGCTGGCCACCCTCCCCTCATCTTCTGCGTATATTTTGCTTCGAGCTATGTCCTCTTTGGGAGTACTAATGTCCTCAAAATCTTCCCATTATTTTTCTCATAATTTGCCTATGATTGTTTTTTGTTAAATCTATCCCCCTCCTTTCGTAAATAAATAATTCACTTTAAAAATAAATTAACTCAGCTTTTTCATTTGTAAAATAAGAAAGAAACCTAAATAATATTTGAGTGATATACTGGCCAAATTCCTTACCTTTCTTTTCAGGCCTACGAACAAAGTAATTTATGAGAAGGAAAAGAAGACCTTTACAGCACTAAAAATGCGCTCTTGAAATATCAAGATGTTTGATTTGTGCAACCATTTTCTTTTGGTAAAAATTTCTAATAATAATAATAATAATATTTTATTACCCGTCAAAATCAAACAAAAGAGACGGAGCACATAAAAATACAAGAAAAAAAAGACAAGACAAATATGCACGACAGATAAAAAATAGATAAAAATACAAGATTTAGATACAATTTAATACTCACTAGCAAGAAAAGACTTGTTAAACCATACAAAAAACAAAAACCCACTGAGTTTTACTGGCGGAGGATTTTAAACCACGGGTGGATTTTAACATTATTATTGGACTTTGAGATCTGATTAAGGATGGCTGAAGTCGGGTTTGCTATATTATAATTCCTAATAAGAAAAGAATTCCGGGACCAAAGCGGGAGACAAAGTAGAAACTTAGCATACTTAAAGAAAACGATCGAAGTTTACGTTTATCGCACTTGGGAAAAATTCTCCAAAAAGGACTCAAATACAAAATGAGGGAGTGCAATTGCATTATAAAGGCAAGCTAAAACTTTTCTGTTGAACCTCAACTTATTTGAAACAATTTTACTATATGCAAAACCAATTCGCTTCTTTAGATGGTTGATGAGCAATCGACGAGTTGTTTTTAGAGTTGAACTGATAGGAAAGCCAAGGTAAGTAATGAACTGGACTGGCTTAACATTTGTATTTCCAAGAGCAATCGTAAGACCATCGGGGACCAATTTCCAATTAAAAAGCAGGATTTCCGACTTTTCTGCGTTAAACTCTAAACCAAGCTGCTTATAATCATTCTGGAGGATGGTAAAGTTTTCCTCTATACCCGAAAGAGTGCGACTCGAATTAAATATATCATCCGCGTATGATATTAATGAAACATCGATTCATCGCAGGACACAAGTTGTTTTACATCTCTCTTGCCCTTGGATTATTGTATTATTAAAAGCAATAGGTGAAGTTATTGCCCCTTGCCGAGCCCCTTTTTTAACCGGGACAACAGGATTGTTTTTTATTTTATGATCTGGATGCTGATGCGAGAGCTTAAGTTCCGCTTTCAGATTTGTATACATATCTTTTAAAGGAAGAAGGGTTCCTTTTTTTTACACCGCGCTTTCCCATATCCAATATCAGCTCATCGTGAATCAAAGAGTCAAAGGCACGTTGAATTATATTATATAATATATCTAAGATCAACATAAAAGTAGTGGACTTAAATGAATCCATTCAAGGGTCTTAAAACAGAACCTTCCTCGACTTTTCTGGCTAAAGTCTTCAGTTAAGCTATTGTAGTCCAAAGCGAACGCTTTATCTCTGTCAATGGACAGGATTGCAAATGCTGACAACCGGTCTTGATTCATAGCAGGCCTACACCTTATGTAGGTCTTAATCAACTTTAATATGGGAAAAATTTTCTCGGAAATCACAACAATTATGGGAATGGTTACAATTTTTTTTAGTGCAATACTCGGATAAATTTAACAGAGATTATTTTGCAAAGGGTACTTCAGAGCCTTTACAATACCATTTTATTCTTTATGATTTTTTCTAGGTCCTTCAATTACTCACGAAAAGACCTTCAATTTTTCATACCGTTCAATGCCTTCTATGTCACAATTGCCTCCTAGGGAAAGAGCATCGTAAAGACTTACAATATTACAAAAGTTCTTCATCACATACTGTTGACAAGCTCATTATTTTGTGCAGACAATCCGAAAGTATTTCCATGACCATCAAAGCTTGGAATCTTGGCTCATAGTTTATTTTCATAGTATCAATACCTTTGTTAAAATAAATAATTTTAAATGGTTCTTGAGGTGAAAGATTAAGAGCCGCATCTTAGGATTCATAAACAAAACGTTTTTACCTCCTCCTTGATCTTGTAGTTTATAAATAAAAAAAACAAGTTTTTTAAACTGAAAGTAAGGAGCGACATTAAAACTTAAAACGAACAGAAATTATTCCGTATATGAAGGGGGCTGTCCCCTCCTCAACGCCTCGCTCTTTACGCTAAAGTTTTTTTATTGTTTAGAAAAATAGAGTTGTGAGAAAGTCAAACATTAGCGTAAAGAGCGAGGCGTTGAGGAGGGGACAGCCCCTTCATATACGGAATAATTTCTGTTCGTTTTAAGTTTTAATGTCGCTCCTTACTTTCAGTTTAAAAAACTTGTTTTTTTTATTTAATTTTTGAACGTTTTTGAATTAATGCAGGTTTTGATTTTGGCTCACCGTACATGAATAATTAAAACAGATTTTGCATATTATATTTTGTTAAATGGCTTTCTCGAAACTTGTTTAATTTTATTTACGAACGTTTTTATTAGTAATAAATATACGTAACTTAGAATTAACTTACGTAACGAACTTCTATATTCATAAAATTTTAACATGTATATTAGGGGGTTCGCCCCCTAGTCAATACCCCGCTCTTTAAACTATAGTTCGAATTTTTTTTCCAGTTCTTTAAAAATGACCTCTTAATCACAATCAGTTGATCAGTTGAAAAACTTGTTTTTTTTTATTTAATTCCTGATCTTTTTCTTTAATAATGCTGGGAAATCCGGCGCCCCCTTCATAGCAATGTCCCTTCCCCATGAAAACTTCCTTCATGGAAAGATCCTTCCATATAGCCCCCGACCCTCTCCTTCCCCCACCTACCAGAAAAAATCTCCTCTGAAAAAGTCTGTATACTTCCCAATAACCAATACTATATGTTAACATTGAGTAAAGTTCATAACTTTCAGCCCTCCCCCTGGGGACTTTGGGGGATCAAGTCATTCTAAAAGACATTTTTATAATATTTTCGACCATGCGGAACAAAATGGTTGTCTAAAAATTTTGATCCGGTGATTTTGGGAACAAAATGAGCGTGGGAGGGGGCCTTGTTGCCCTCCATTTTTTGGGTCACTTAATAAGGGCACTAGAACTTTTAATTTACGTTCCATTTAGCCCTCCCACGATATTCTAGGACCACTGGGTCGATACGATCACCCCTGGGGAAAAAAAAACAAAAAAAAAAAAAACAAATACACACGCATCCGTGATCTTTCTTCTGGCAAAAAAGTAAAATTCCACATTTTTGCAGATAGAAGCTTGAAACCTCTAAAGTAGAATTCTCTGATACGCTGAATATGATGGTGTGATTTTCATTAAGGTTCTATAACTTTTAGGGGGTCTTTCCCCTTTTTCCGAAAATCAGCCAAATTTTCTCAGGCACGTAACTTTTGATGGGTAAGCTTAAACTTAATGAAACTTATATATTTGAAATCAGAATTAAAATCTGATTCTTTTGATGTATCTATTGGTATCAAAATCCCGTTTTTTAGAGTTTCGGTTACCATTGAGCCGGGTTGCTCCTTACTTACAGTTCGTTACCACGAACTGTTTGATGTGTTCAAACCATTTGTTGGAGTTTCAAACCGGAAAAACTTCTTATTTAGCCATTATATACTCAAACGTTTGCGTTTGTGAAGATTTTATCTTTCTAGGGGGGAAGATAAACCCCACAATCCATCCCACTGGAAGTGTCACTAATCACGGGCAGAATCAATTCTGTCACTGATTAATGGCTATAACTAGAACTGAATGAGAAAATAAATTCAAAGTGTTTCCAGCTTCCCTAATTATCCCTATTGTTTGAACCTCTCGAAACCAGGAGGGAATTAAAAATAAGGAACTGACAAAGTGGCTTGCATACACTTATACAGTAACATCAAGCATGAAATTCTACTGATACAATGGTACGGTATAAGGGTGAGCCAGTACGTTGAACTTGAATCAAAGAGCAAAGCTGTATCAGAAGACTTTATTAAGGGATTTGACCAAATGAAAATAGTAGTGAAGAAATATGGAAGAAGCACATACACTGGTAGACATGCTAGTATGTAAAGATACTGGATAGCAGATGGACTCCTTAGACAGAGCGTACTCGACAAAATAAGGTTGAATTAGAAAACTTGGCCCTTGAAAAGCTTTAATTATATCTTGAGGTATCATTTGCTGGTAGTCTGCAAGGGATATTTCAACTTATACATACAGAAAGCGTTTTAAATGTATTTCGAAACAAGGGCCAGGTAAACAGCCTTTCCGATTAATTAAGCAATGATATTGTAGGCCCTCGATTGGCAGAGCAGCTGTTCCTCTAAACACTGAATAAAAAGGAAGTTAAATATGAACTTATATGGAAAAAAGAAGTTTAGGCGAATCAGACACAAAACATTTTGAAAATTCCTAACAACCGAGTCCTCTCCTAAGACGAAACTGATGAAACTATCGTCCCCAAATACCCCTGATAATTTCAACTCGATTTCTCGAACCACACCCAAGGTATTGCAGATATACTATCTCGATAACATGGGTACTGATTATCCATTGCTCTTTTCATTTACGTCACCACTTGGCAGCATAGTTTATAAGGTTTCTTACGTATATTTTTTTTATTTACCTCCAATCCCCCGTCCTTGTAAAAATTTGAGGTCCATTTGGTCCCTAAACATTTCTTGAAAATTCCAAGTCGACCCCACAAGTCGTTCCCCAGATGTTAATGATACGCTATTCTGATAGCCTATAGACAGTATATATATATATATATATATATATATATATATATATATATATATATATATATATATATATATATATATATATATATATATTTTTTTTTTATATATATATATATATATATATATATATATATATATATATATATATATATATATATATATATATATATATATATATATATTACTTTATGTTACTACAATAGATATTACTTTAGTAATTTCGAGTTTATGCATACCCCAATACTAAGCATTACTATTTAAAAGCCATTATTCTATCATTTTCCTCATAGGCCTATCGTATCATCACTTAAAATGTATATGATTTTATTAATTTCGAGTTTTTGCATACCCCAATACTAAGCAATACTTTTCAACAGACATTATTCTATCATTTACCTCATAGGCCTCTCGTATCATCACTTAAAATATTATGATTTTATTAATTTCGAGTTTTTGCATGCCTCAATACTAAGCAATACTTTTCAAAAGACATAATTCTATCATTTCACCCATAGGCCTGTCGTATCATCACTTAAAATATATAGCAGTACTTTTAAAAAGACACTATTCTATCATTTCCGTCATAGACCTGTCGTATCATCACTTAAAATATATATGATTTTATTGATTTTGAGTTTTTGCATACTCCCAATACTAAGAAATACTTTTAAAAAGACATTATTCTATCAATGCCGTCATAGGACTGTCGTATCATTACTTAAAATATATGATTTTATCAATTTTGAGTTTTTGCATACCCCAATACTAAGCAATACTTTTCAAAAGACATTATACTATCTTTTTGCCTACCCCAATACTAGGCAATACTTTTCAAAAGACATTATTGTATCATTTTCCTCATAGGTCTGTCGTGTCATCACTTAAAATATATATGATTTTGTTAATTTCGAGTTTTTACATACCCCAATACTAATGATTTTCAAAAAGACATTATTCTATCATATCACTCATGGGCCTGTCATATCATCACTTAAAATATATAAGATATTATTAATTTTGAGTTATTCGCATACCCCAATACTAAGCAATGCTTTTCAAAAGAAATTATTTCATCATTTACCAGATAGGCCTGTCCTATCTTCACTTAAAATATATGTATATAGTTTTAATAATTTAAAGTTTTGCATACCCCAATACTAAGTAATACTATTCAAAAGACCATATTCTATCATTTCCTTCATAGGCCTGTCGTGTCATCAATTTAAATATATATGATTTTATTCATTTCGAGTTTTTTCTTTTGCTTACTCCAATACTAAGCAATACTTTTCAAAAGACATTATTCTATCATTTCTCTCGTAGGCCTGTCGTATCATCACATAAATTATACATGATTTTATTAATTTCTAGGTTTTTGTATACCCCAGTACAAAGCACTACTTTTCAAAAGATGTTATTCTATCACTTACTCATACGCCCGTCGTATCATCACTTAAAATGTAATGATTTTATTAATTTCAAGTTTTTGCATATCATTTAATCATTTCCCTCATAGGCCTGTCGTATTATCACTTAAAATATAATGATTTTATCAATTTCTAGTTTTTACATACCCCAATACTAAGAAATTCTTTTCAAAAGACATTATTCTATCATTGCCCTGATAGGCCTATCGTATCATCGCTTAAAATATATATGATTTTATTAATTCCGAGTTTTTGCATACCCCAATACTCAGCAATACTTTCCAAAAGACATTCTCCTATCATTACCCTCATAGGCCTGTAGTATCATCACTTAAGTTATACATGATTTTATTAATTTCGAATTTTTGCATAGGCTACCCCAGTACTAAGCAATACTTTTCAAAAGACATTATTATATCATTTCTTTCATAGGCCTGTCGTATCATTACTTAAAATATATATGATTTTTTTAAAATTTTGAGTTTTTGCATACCCCAATACTAAGCAATACTCAGCAAAAGACATTATTCTATCATTTACCTCATATTCCCGCCGTATCGTCACTTAAAATATAATGATTTTATTAATTTCGAGTTTTTGCATATCCCCAATACTAAGCAATACTTTTAAAAAGACATCATTCTATCATTTCCCACATTGGCCTGTCGTATCATCACTTAAATTGTGCATGGTTTTATTAATTTCGAATTTTTGTATACCCCGGTACTAAGCAATACTTTTCAAAAGCCATTATACTATCATTTACTCATATGCCCGCCATATCATCACTTAAAATATAATGATTTTTATTAATTTCGAGTTTTTGGATATCCCCAATACTAAGCAATTCTTTTCAAAAGACATTATTCTATCGTTGCCCTCATAGGTCTATCGTATCATCACTTAAATTATACATGATTTTATTAATTTCGAGTTTTTGCAAGTAGTACTGTCATAGGCACCTCAAAGGAGCCCATACGGAAATTAACATAGGGAAATTAGCACAGGGAAAATAGCAATGGATTTCTACGGCATACCCTCTGACGTCACCCGGCACAGCTGTTTCTAGGCATAATTCCCGTCCTTGGCAAGAATTCAATGGTTAGGTTAGGTGACACACCCTTTTGTTTTCCTATGACAGCCCCCTGAAATCACAACACCCCTATCAAAATTCCCATTACAGCCCTGGCAAGATTTCCATTTTTGGCAAGATTTAGCGTGTCCTTGACAAGAGTTCAATTGTTAGGTTAGGTGACATATCCCTTTGTTTTTCTGTGGCAGCCCTCTGACGTCATGGCAGCCATAGGGAAATTAACAGAGGGAAATTATTATATGATTCTTGGTTATGTTGACGTTGTTTTTTGGATATGTTTGATGGCTATGTTGGTTGATGGTTATTGTTGGTTGTATTATGTTGGTGTTGTTTATTGGTTATGTTATGTTGTTTGTTGGTTATGAGTGTTATATTATGTTGATGTTGTTTCATGGTTATGTTTTGTTGATGGTTATGTGGTTTGATGTTATGTCAAGTTGATGTTATGTTGTGTTGTTATGTTATGTTGATGTTTGTTGATTATTGATGGTTATGTTATGTTGATCTTGTTTCTTGGTTATGTTGTTGATTATGTTGTTTCATGGTTATATTGTTTGATGGGGTTTGATGTTTGTTGGTTATGTTGTTTCTTGGTTATGTTGGTTGTGTTGTTGATGTTGTTTGATGGTTATGTTGGTTATGTTATGTTATGTTGTTATGTTTTTTGGTTATGTTGTTTGATATTTATGCTGTTATGTTGATGGTTATGTGATTTTATGTTGTTATTTTATGTTATGTGGATGTTGTTTCGTGGTTATTGTTGTTATGGTATGTTGTTGTTGTGTTATGTTATGTTGATGTTATGTTATGCTGGTTATGTTAAGTTGTTTGATGGTTATGTTATGCTGATTTTGTTTCATGGTTATTTTGATGTTATGTTATGTTGTTATTTCTCTGGTTCAAATGTGTATCTTTGGTTAGAAAAAGCCTAGCTTTGGATAACAAAATTAGCCATTTCCGTAAAAATTGAACTAACAAACTGATTATAGGTTTTATCTACTTTTTGTATTTGAGGACTCATATCTAGTGAATAGGAGGTTTTATACTTACCCCTCTCAATTGACTTGTTTTATATACCAAACCGAAGCCTAGTTTCACATTAAAAATGATACATTTCCGTAAAAACTGAACTGATAAAAAAATTTTTAAAACTAAGAATTCCACTTTTGTAGCAAAATTATAGAAAACACATTTCTCTGGTTCAAATGTGTATTTTTGGTTAGAACAATAGGCGATTTCCGTAAAAATTGAACTAATAAACTTTTAATAGGTTTTGTCTACTTCTTGTATTTGAAGAGTCATATCTAGTGAATAGGAGGTTTTATAATTAACCCTCGTAATTGACATGTTTTATATACTAAACCGTAGCTTAGTTTTAGATTAAAAATGAGCCATTTCCGTAAAAATTGAACTAATAAATTTTTTTAAACTGTGATTTCCACATTTGTATCAAAATTATAGAAAGTAGATTTCTCTGTTTCAAATGTGTATCTTTAGTTAGAAAAAGCCTAGCTTTGGATCGAAACATAAGCCATTTCCGTAAAAATTGAACTAATAAACTTTTTAGAGGTTTTATCTACCTTTTTTGTATTTGAAGAGTCATATCTAGTGAATAGGAGGTTTTATACCTACCCCTCGTAATTGACCTGTTTTATATACCAAACCGAAGCCTAGTTTTAGAATAAAAATGAGCTATTTCCGTAAAAGTTAAACTAATAATTTTTTTTTAAACTGTGAATTCCACTTTTGTAACAAAATTATAGAAAATACATTTATCTGGTTCAAATGTGTATTTTTGGCTAGAAAAAGCCTAGCTTTGGATAAAAAAAAAGCTATTTCCGTAAAAATTGAACTAATAAAATTTTTATAGGTTTTGTCTACTTTTTTGTTTGAAGAGTCATAGCTAGTAAATAGGAGGTTTTATACTTGCCCCCTCGTAATTGACATGTTTTATATACCAAACCGAAGTGTAGCTTTAGATTAAAAAAATGAGCCACTTCAGTAAAAACTGAACAAAATTTTTTTTTTAAATTGTGAATTCCATTTTTGTAGCAAAATTATAGAAAATACATTTCTCTGGTTCAAATGTGTATCTTTGTTTAGAAAAAGCCTACTAAAAAGCCACTTTTTATAGGTTTTATAAACGTTTAGTATTTGAAGAGTCATATGTAGTAAATAAGAGGTTTTATACTTGCCCCCTAGTAATTGACATGTTTTATATACCAAACCGAAGCCTAGTATTAGATTAAAAAAATCATTCATTTCCGTAAAAACTGAACTAATAAATTTTTTTAAAACTGTGAATTCCACTTTTGTAGCAAAATTATAGAAAATACATATCCCTGGTTCAAATGTGTATCTTTGGTTAGAAAACGCCTAGCTTGGGATCGGAAAATAATCCATTTCTGTAAAAATTGAACTAATAAACTTTTTATAGGTTTTATCTACTTTTTGTATTTGAAGAGTCATATCTAGTGAAAAGGAGGTTTTATACTTACCCCTCGTAATTGACATGTTTTATATACCAAACCGAAGCCTAGTTTTAGATTAAAAATGAGCCATTTCCGTGAAAACTGAACTAATTAAATTTTTTTTAACTGTGAATTCCACTTTTGTAGCAAAATTATAGAAAATAAATTTCTCTGGTTCAAATATGTATCTTTGGTTAGAAAAAGCCTAGCTTTGGATTAAAAAATAAGCTATTTCCGTAAAAATTGAACTAATAAAATTTTTATAGGTTTTGTCTACTTTTTTGTATTTGAAGAGTCATAGCTAGTAAATAGGAGGTTTTATACTTACCCCCTCGTAATTGACATGTTTTATATACCAAACCGAAGCCTAGTTTTAGATTAAAAAATGATTCATTTCCGTAAAAACTGAGCTAGTAATTTTTTTTAAACTGTGAATTCCATTTTTGTAACAAAATTACAGAAAATACATTTCCCTGGTTCAAATGTGTATCTTTGGTTAGAAAAGCCTAGCTTTGGGCTGAAAAATAAGCCATTTCCGTAAAAATATAACTGATAAAGTTCTTATAGGTTTTATCTACTTTTTGTATTTGAGGAGTCATAACTAGTGAATAGGAGGTTTTATACTTGCCCCCTCGTAATTGACATGTTTTATATACTAAACCGAAGCCTATCTTTAGATTAAAAATGAGCCATTTCCGTAAAAATAAAATGAATAAATTTTTTTAAACTCTCAATTCCACTTTTGTAACAAAACCATAGAAAATACATTTCTTTGGCTTAAACGTGTATCCTTGGTTAAATAAAGCCTTGCTTTGGATCGAAACATAAGCCATTTCCGTAAAAATTGAACTAATAAATTTTTATAGGTTTTATCTACTTTCTGTATTTGAAGAGTCATATGTAGTAAATAAGAGGTTTTATACTTGCCCCTTAGTAATTGACATGTTTTATATACCAAACCGAAGCCTAGTTTTAGATTAAAAAAATCATTCATTTCCGTAAAAATTGAACTAATAAATTTTTTTTTTAAACTGTGAATTCCACTTTTGTAGCAAAATTATAGAAAATACATATCTGGTTCAAATGTGTATCTTTGGTTAGAAAAGGCCTAGCTTTGGATCGGAAAATAATCCATTTCCGTAAAAATTGAACTAATAAATTTTTTATAGGTTTTATCTATTTTTTGTATTTGAAGAGTCATATCTAGTGAATAGAAGGTTTTATACTTACCACTCGTAATTGGCATGTTTTATATACCAAACCGAAGCCTAGTTTTAGATTAAAAATGAGCCATTTCCGTGAAAACTGAACTAATAAATTTTTTTATCTGGGAATTCCACTTTTTTAGCAAAATTATAGAAAATAAATTTCTCTTGTTTAAGTGTGTATCTTTGGCTAGAAAAAGCCTAGCTTTTGATAAAAAAATAAGCCATTTCCTTAAAAACAGAACTAATAAAATTTTTATAGGTTTTGTCTACTTTTTTGTATTTGAAGAGTCATAGCTAGTAAATAGGAGGTTTTATACTTGCCCCCTCATAATTGACATGTTTTATATACCAAACCGAAGCCTAGTTTTAGATTAAAAAATGATTCATTTCCGTAAAAACTGAGCTAGTAAATTTTTTTAAAACTGTGGATTCCACTTTTGTAGCAAAATTTTAGAAAATACATTTCTCTGGTTCAACTGTGTATCTTTGGTTAGAAGAGCCTAGCTTTGGGCTGAAAAATAAGCCATTTCCATAAAAATATAACTGATAAACTTTTTATAGGTTTTATCTACTTTTTGTATTTGAGGAGTCATAACTAGTGAATAGGAGGTTTTATACTTGCCCCCTCGTAATTGACATGTTTTATATACCAAACCGAAGCCTAGTTTTAGATTTAAAAAATGATCCATTTCCGTAAAAACTGAATTATAAATTTTTTTTAAAACTGTGAATTCCACTTTGTAGCAGAATTATAGAAAATACATTTTTCTGGTTCAAACGTGTATCCTTGGTTAGATAAAGCCTAGCTTTGGATCGAAACATAAGCCATTTCCGTAAAAATTGAACTAATAAAATTTTTAGAGGTTTTATCTACTTTGTGTATTTGAAGAGTCATATCTAGTGAATAGGAGGTTTTATACTTAACACTCGTAATTGGCATGTTTTATATACTAAACCGAAGCCTAGCTTTAGATTAAAAATGAGCCATTTCCGTGAAAACAGAACTAATAAGTTTTTTTTTAACTTTGAATTCCAGTTTTCTGACAAAATTATAGAAAATACATTACTCTGGTTCAAATGTGTGTCTTTGGTTAGAAAACGCCTAGCTTTGGATCGAAAAATAAGCCATTTCCATAAAATTGAACTAATATACTTTTTATAGGTTTTATCAACTTTTTGTATTTGAAGAGTCATATCTAGGGAATACGAGGTTTTATACATACCCGTCGTAATTGACATGTTTTATATACCAAACCGAAGCCTAGTTTTAGATTAAAAATGAGCTATTTCCGTAAAAACTGAACTAATAATTTTTTTTAAACTGTGAATTTCAATTTATAGCAAAATTATAGAAAAATACAATACTCTGGTTCAAATGTGAATCTTCTGTTAGAAAAAGCTTAGCTTTGGATCGAAAAATAAGCAATTTACGTAAAAATTGAACAAATAAACTTTTTATAGGTTTTATCTAGTTTTTATATTTGAAAAGTCATATCTAGTGAATAGGAGGTTTTATACTTGCCCCCTCGCAATTGACATGTTTTATATTTCAAACCGAAGCTTAATTTTAGATTAAAAATGGATCATTTCCGTAAAAACTGAACTAATAAATTTTTCAACTCTGAATTCCACTTTTGTAACAAAATTATAGAAAATATATTTCTCTGGTTCAAATGGTTAGAAAAAGCCTAGTTTTGGACAAAAAAAAACAGATTCATATCCGTAAAAACTAAACTAATAAACTTTTTTTTAACTGTAAACTTTAGGTTCTAACCACATGCTCACGGCTATGATATGTTCATTGAACCTAAGGTGAGCGCGAGAAGAAGGTTAGTTACCCTTCAATTAGTGTCGAGCATTAAAAAAAGGTATCTGATGTAACACTGACGGGGGGGGGGGGGTAGGGAGTTATAGTCAGAACAATCTAAATCATATAGATAATGTCTAAATCATTTGCGTATTAATTTTTTTAATTGTATAGAAAACATTAATAGAGTTATTGGAAATCAATGTTTAATCTATATTTCAGGAAGAAAATAGTCCAGCATTTTGGCTAGAATTTGGTGAACCTTCTTACACAGAGAGGATTTTGTCTTTCTTTCTTTGCTTCATTGAATTCTACGCGTATATAAAGGATAATCTTGAGCAAGTATACAGTTTGAGTACAGATATACGTACACTACAAGAAATTTTAAAGGAAACTGTGAAATATCGTTATTTATAAATAGTGAGAAAACCACATTATTAATATTATTGTATTTTTGAAAATAAAAAATGTTTTGAAATAATTTTTAAAAATATTATAAAAAATGTTAATAGAGAGTTAATGGAAATCATGAAGTTAATAGCTAAAGTTATTATCAAAAGGCTCCTGCAGCGTGACACTGCTATATTCAGTAAGCCTTGGGGAGGAATGTTTTTACCTAGAAAAAACATCGCGGGGGGTTTCAGCCACCTGGAAATTCTGTCTGGAAAAACATCATAGGGGATTTCAGCCACCTGGGGGTGTGTCCTGAAAAACATCGTAGGGGAGTTCAAACGGATGGGAGACATGTTTTTGTCTAGAAACATGACATGCGCTAGAAATATAGCCTAGTAACATAATTTATTTCAAATATGTCCTGCAAACATAGCAAACATAAACAAAACAAAGAAACATTAAACAACATAATCATGAAACAACATCAACATAACATAACAACATAAAATAACATCAAAATAACCATGAAACAACATCAGCATAAAATAACCATCAAATAATATAACATAACCAACATAACATAACATCAACATAACATAACATAACATCAACACAACATAATAACTTTAACCATTAAACAACATCAACATAACATAACATAACAACATAACATAACATCAAACCACATAACCATCAACATAACAACACAACCATCAAACAACATAACCCAAAAACATAACAACATAACATAACATAACCAACATAACCATTAATAACATCAACAACATAACAAACAAAAAACATAACCAAGAAACAACATAACCAACAAACATCAATCCGCATCAAACAATATAACCATCAAACAACATAATCATCAAACAACATAACAAAGAAACAACATCAACATAACATAACCATCAATAATCAACAAATATCAACATAAAATAACAACATAACATAACATAAATATAACATTACATCAAATCACATAACCATCAACAAAACATAATCATGAAACAACATCAACATAACACTCATAACCAAAAAACATAACAAAACCATGAAACAACATCAACATAACATAACACTCATAACTAACAAACAACACAACATAACCAACAAACAACACCAACATAATATAACCAACAATAACCATCAAACAAAACAAAAATTTAACATAACCAAGAAACAACATCAACATAACCAAGAATCATATGTTAATTTCCCTGTGTTAATTTCCCTATGGCTGCCGTGGCGTCAGAGGGCTGCCATAGAATAACAAAGGGATGTGTCACCTAACCTAACCATTGAACTCTTGCCAAGGACGCGCCAAATCTTGCCAAAAATGGAAATCTTGCCAGGGCTGTCATGGGAATAATGATAGGGGAGTTGTGACGTCAGAGGGTTGTCAGAGGAATACAAAGAGGTGTGTGTGTGTGTGTGTGTGTGTGTGTGTGTGTATGTATATATATATATATATATATATATATATATATATATATATATATATATATATATATATATATATATATATATATATATATATATATATATATATATATATATATATATATATATATATATATATATATATATATATATATATATATATATATATATATATATATATATATATATATATATATATATATATATATATATATATATATATATATATATATATATATATATATATATATAATTTTATTAATTTCTAGTTTTGCATACCCCATTACTAAGCCATACTTTTCAAAAGACATTATTCTACCATTTTCCTCTTATGTCCCTTTATAATCACTTAAAATATGATGATTTTATTAATTTCAAGTTTTTGCATATCCCCAATACTAAGCAATACTTTTTAAAAGACATTATTCTATCATTTCCCTCAAAGGCCAGTCATATTATAACTTAAAATATATATGATTTTATGAATTTCGATTTTTTGCATATCCCAATACTATGCAATAATTTTCAAAAGACATTATTCTATTGTTCCCTCATAGACCTGTCGTATCACCACATAAAATATAATGATATTATTAATTTCGAGTTTTTGCATATTCCGATACTGCGCAATACTTTTCAAAAGACATTATTCTATCATCTCTCTCATAGGCCTGTCATATCATCACTTAAAATATATATGATTCTAATAATTTCGAGTTTTTGCATACCCCAGTACTAAGCAATACTTTGCAAAAGACATTATTCTATCATTTCTCTCACAGGCCTGTCGTCTCATCACTTAAAATATATATGATTTTATTAATTTCGAGTTTTTCAATACCCCCCAATACTAAGCAATACTTATCAAAAAACATTATTCTATCATTTACCTCATATGCCCGTCGTATCATCACTTAAAATATACTGATTTTATTAATTTCGAGTTTTTGCATATCCCCAATACTAAGCAATACTTTTCAAAAGACATTATTCTCTCATTTCCCTCACAGGACTGTCGTATCATCACTTAAAAAATATATAATTTTATTAATTTTGAGATTGCAATACTAGGCAATACTTTTCAAAAAACATTATTCTATAATTTCCCTCACATGCCTATCGTATCATCACTTAATATATATATATATATATATATATATATATATATATATATATATATATATATATATATATATATATATATATATATATATATATATATATATATATATATATATATATATATATATATATATATATATATATATATATATGTTACATTCTCTTGATTTTTCAATGTTCATTTTGAATTTCTTTCGTTGAAATGCAAGAGTTGGAATATTTCAGTAGAGGTTTGTTGTGGTTTACCATTTCACAGTTACATTCTCTTGATTTTTCAATGTTCATTTTGGATTTCTTTTGTTGAAATGCAAGAGTTGGAATATTTCAGTAGTGTTTTGTTGTGCTTTTCCCTTGTCACAGTTACATTCTCTTGATTTTTCAAAATTCATTTTGGATTTCTTTCATTGAAATGCAAGAGTTGGAATATTTCAACAGTGTTTTGTTATGGTTTACCTTGTCACAGTTACATTCTCTTAATTTTTCAAAGTTCATTTTTAATTTCTTTCAGTTGAAATGCAAGAGTTGGAATATTTCAGTAGAGGTTTGTTGTGTTTTACCATGTTACAGTTACATTCTCTTGATTTTTCGAAGTTCATTTTGGATTTCTTTCATTGAAATGCAAGATTTGGAATATTTCAGTAGTGTTTTGTTATGGTTTACCTTGTCACAGTTACATTCTCTTGATTTTTCAAAATTCATTTTGGATTTCTTTCATTGAAATGCAAGAGTTGGAATATTTCAACAGTGTTTTGTTATGGTTTACCTTGTCACAGTTACATTCTCTTAATTTTTCAAAGTTCATTTTTAATTTCTTTCGTTGAAATGCAAGAGTTGGAATATTTCAGTTGAGGTTTGTTGTGGTTTACCATGTCACAGTTACATTCTCTTGATTTTTTAAAGTTCATTTTGGATTTCTTTCATTGAAATGCAAGAGTGGGAATATTTCAGTAGTGTTTTGTTATAGTTTACCTTGTCACAGTTACATTCTCTTGATTTTTCAAAGTTCATTTTGGATTTCTTTCGTGAAATTCAAGAGTTGGAATATTTCAGTAGTGTTTTTTGTGGTTTACCTTGTCACAGTTACATTCTCTTAATTTTTCAAAGTTCATTTTGAATACCTTGTCACAGTTACATTCTCTTGAGTTTTCAAAGTTCATTTTGGATTTCTTTCGATGAAACGCAAGAGTTGGAATATTTCAGTAGTGTTTTTTCATGGTTTACGTTGTACAAGTTACATTCTCTTGATTTTTCAAAGTTCATTTTTAATTTCTTTATTTGAAATGCAAGGGTTTGAATATTTAAGTAGTATTTTGTTGTAATTTAGGTCGTCACAGTTACATTTTCTTGATTTTTCAAAGTTCATTTTGAATTTCTTTCATTTAAATGAAAGAGTTGGATTATTTCAGTAGTGTTTTGTCGTGGTTTACCTTGTCCCAGTTACATTTTCTTGATTTTTCAAAGTTCATTTTGGATTTCTTTCCTTGAAAGGCTAGAGTTGGAATATTTCAGTAGTGTTTTGTCATGGTTTACCTTGTCACAGTTACATTCTCTTAATTTTCAAAGTTCATTTTGAATTTCTTTCGTTGAAATGCAAGAGTTAGAAGATTTCAGTAGTGTTTTGCCGTGGTTTACCTTGTCACAGTTACATTATCTTGATTTTTCAAAGTTCATTTATAATTTCTTTCATTGAAATTCAAGAGTTGGATTATTTCAGTAGTGTTTTATCGTGGTTTACCTTGTCACAGTTACATTCTCTTGATTTTTCAAAGATCATTTTGGATTTCTTTCGTGAAATGCAAGAGTTGGAATATTTCAGTAGTGTTTTGTCGTGGTTTACCTTGTCACAGTTACATTCTCTTAATTCTTCAAAGTTCATTTTGAATTTCTTTCGTTGAAATGCAAGAGTTGGAATATTTCAGTAGAGGTTTGTTGTGGTTTACCATTTCACAGTTATATTCTCTTGATTTTTCAATGTTCATTTTGGATTTCTTTTGTTGAAATGCAAGAGTTGGAATATTTCAGTAGTGTTTTGTTGTGCTTTCCCTTGTCACAGTTACATTCTCTTGATTTTTCAAAATTCATTTTGGATTTCTTTCATTGAAATGCAAGAGTTGGAATATTTCAACAGTGTTTTGTTATGGTTTACCTTGTCACAGTTACATTCTCTTAATTTTTCAAAGTTCATTTTTGATTTCTTTCGTTGAAATGCAAGAGTTGGAATATTTCAGTAGAGGTTTGTTGTGTTTTACCATGTTACAGTTACATTCTCTTGATTTTTCGAAGTTCATTTTGGATTTCTTTCATTGAAATGCAAGATTTGGAATATTTCAGTAGTGTTTTGTTATGGTTTACCTTGTCACAGTTACATTCTCTTGATTTTTCAAAATTCATTTTGGATTTCTTTCATTGAAATGCAAGAGTTGGAATATTTCAACAGTGTTTTGTTATGGTTTACCTTGTCACAGTTACATTCTCTTAATTTTTCAAAGTTCATTTTTAATTTCTTTCGTTGAAATGCAAGAGTTGGAATATTTCAGTTGAGGTTTGTTGTGGTTTACCATGTCACAGTTACATTCTCTTGATTTTTCAAAGTTCATTTTGGATTTCTTTCATTGAAATGCAAGAGTGGGAATATTTCAGTAGTGTTTTGTTATAGTTTACCTTGTCACAGTTACATTCTCTTGATTTTTCAAAGTTCATTTTGGATTTCTTTCGTGAAATTCAAGAGTTGGAATATTTCAGTAGTGTTTTTCGTGGTTTACCTTGTCACAGTTACATTCTCTTAATTTTTCAAAGTTCATTTTTAATTTCTTTTGTTGAAATGCAAGAGTTGGAATATTTCAGCAGAGGTTCTTGATTTTTCAAAGTTCATTTTGAATTTCTTTCATTGAAATGCAAGAGTTGGAATATTTTAGTAGCGTTTTGTTATGGTTTACCTTGTCACAGTTACATTCTCTTGATTTTTCAAAGTTCATTTTGGATTTCTTTCATTGAAATGCAAGAGTTGGATTATTTCAGTAGTATTTTGTCGTGGTTTACTTTGTCACAGTTACATTCTCTTGATATTTCAAAATTCATTTTGGATTTCTTTCATTGAAATGCAAGAGTTGGAATATTTCAGTAGTGTTTTGTTGTGCTTTACCTTGTCACAGTTACATTCTCTTGATTTTTAAAAGTTCATTTTGGATTTCTTTCCAAAGAGTTGGAATATTTCAGTAGTGTTTTGTCGTGGTTTACCTTGTCACAGTTAAATTCTCTTGATTTTTCAAAGCTCATTTTGGATTTCTTTCGTGAAATACAAGATTTAGAATATTTCAGTAGTGTTTTGTCGTGGTTTACCTTGTCACAGTTACATTCTCTTAATTCTTCAAAGTTCATTTTGAATTTCTTCCGTTGAAATGCAAGAGTTGGAATATTTCAGTAGAGGTTTGTTGTGGTTTACCATCTCACAGTTACATTCTCTTGATCTTTCAAAGTTCATTTTGAAAGATCAAGATACATTCTCTTATCTTTCAAAGTTCATTTTGGATTTCTATTGTTGAAATGCAAGAGTTGGAATACTTCAGTACTGTTTTGTTGTGCTTTACCTTGTCACAGTTACATTCTCTTGATTTTTCAAAGTTCATTTTGGATTTCTTTCATTAAAATGCAAGAGTTGGAATATTTCAACAGTGTTTTGTTATGGTTTACCTTGTCACAGTTACATTCTCTTGATTTTTCAAAGTTCATTTTGGATTTCTTTCATTGAAATGCAAGAGTTGGAATATTTCAACAGTGTTTTGTTATGGTTTACCTAGTCACAGTTACATTCTCTTGATTTTTCAAAGTTCATTTTGAATTTCTTTCATTGAAGTGCAAGAGTTGCATTATTTCAGTAGTGTTTTGTCGTGGTTTACCTTGTCACAGTTACATTCTCTTGATTTTTCAAAGTTCATTTTGGATTTCTTTCATTGAAATGCAAGAGTTTGAATATTTCAGTAGTGTTTTGTCGTGGTTTACCCTGTCACAGTTATATTTTCTTGATTTTTCAAAGTTCATTTTGGATTTCTTTCATTGAAAAGCAAGAGTTGGAATATTTCAGTAGTATTTTGTCGTGGTTTACCTTGTCACAGTTACATTCTCTTGATTTTTCAAAGTTCATTTTGAATTTCTTTCATTGAAATGCAAGAGTTTGAATATTTCAGTAGTGTTTTGTCATGGTTTCTTTGTCACAGTTACATTCTCTTGATTTTTCAAAGTTGATATCTAATTTCTTTCGCTGAAATGCAAGAGTTGGAATGATTCAGTGTTGTGTTTGTCGTGGTTTACCTTGTCACAGTTACATTCTCTTGGTTTTTCAAAGTTCATTTTGGATTTCTTTCGTTGAAATGCAAGAGTTGGAATATTTCAGTAGTGTTTGGACGTGGTTTACCTTGTCACAGTTACATTCTCTTGTTTTTTCAAAGTTCATTTTGAATTTCTTTCGTGAAATGCAAGAGTTGGAATATTTCAGTAGTGTTTTGTCGTGGTTTAACTTGTCACAGTTACATTCTCTTGATTTTTCAAAGTTCATTTTGAATTTCTTTTGTGAAATGCAAGAGTTGGAATATTTCAGTAGTGTTTTGTCGTGATTTACTTTGTCAAAGTTACATTCTCTTGATTTTTCAAAGTTCATTTTGGATTTCTTTCGTTGAAATGCAAGAGTTGGAATATTTCAGTAGTGTTTGTCGTGGTTTACCGTGCCACAGTTACATTTTCTTGATTTTTCAAAGTTCATTTTGAATTTCTTTCGTTGAAATGCAAGAGTTGGAATATTTCAGTAATGTTTTGTTGTGGTTTACCTTGTCACAGTTACATTCTCTTATTTTTTCAAAGTTCCTTTTGAATTTCTTTCGTTGAAATGCAAGAGTTGGAGTATTTCAGTAGTGTTTTGTCGTGGCTTACCTTGTAACAGTTACATTCTCTTGATTTTTCAAAGTTCATTTTGGATTTCTTTGCTTGAAATGCAAGAGTTGGAATATTTCAGTAGTGTTTTGTCATGGTTTACTTTGTCACAGTTACATTCTCCTGATTTTTCAAACTTCATTTTGAATTTCTTTCATTGAAATGCAAGAGTTGGAATATTTCAGTAGTGTTTTGTCGTGGTTTACCTTGTCACAGTTACAATCTCTTGATTTTTCAAAGTCCATTTTGAATTTCGCTCGTTGAAATGCAAGAGTTGAATTATTTAGGTAGTGTCTTGTTGAGCTTTACCTTGTCACAGTTACATTCTCTTGATTTTTCAAAGTTCATTTTGGATTTAATGCAAGAGTTGGAATATTTCAGTAGTGTTTTGTTGTGGTTTACCTTGTCACAGTTACATTCTCTTAATTTTTCAATGTTCATTTTGAATTTCTTTCATTGAAATGCAAGAGTTGGAATATTTTAGTAGTGTTTTGTTATGGTTTCTTTGTCACAGTTACATTCTCTTGATTTTTCAAGGTTCATTTTGAATTTCTTTCATTGAAATGCAAGAGTTGGAATATTTCATTAGTGGTTTGTCATGGTTTACCTTGTCACAGTTACTTTCTCTTAATTTTTCAAAGTTCATTTTGAATTTCTTTCGTTGAAATGCAAGAGTTGGAATATTTCAGTAGTGTTTTGTTGTGGTTTACCTTGTCACAGTTACATTCTCTTGATTTTTCAAAGTTCATTTTGGATTTCTTCCGTTGAAATGAAAGAATTGTATTATTTCAGGAGTTTTTTTTCGTGCTTGACCTTGTAGCTGTTAATTTTTATTGTTTTTTCAAATTTAATTTTGTATTTCGTTAATTTAAATCCATTAGGTGTATTATCTAAGTTGTGTTTTGTCGTGTTTTAAAATTTCACAGTTACCTTCCCTTGATTTTTCAAAGATCATTGTGGATTTTTTTCGTTGAAATGCAAGAGTTGGAATATTTCAGTAGTGTTTTGTCATGGTTTACCATGCCAAAGTTACATTCTCTTAATTTTTCAAAGTTCATTTTGAATTTCTTTCGTTGAAATGCAAGAGTTGGAATTTTTCAGTAGTGTTTTGTCGTGGTTTACCTTGTCACAGTTACATTTTCTTTATTTTTCAAAGTTCCTTTTGGATTTCTTTCCTTGAAATGCAAGAGTTGGAGTATTTTAGCACTATTTTCTCTTGGTTTACCTTGTCACAGTTACATTCTCTTGATTTTTTAAAGTTCATTTTGGATTTCTTTGGTTTAAATGCTAGAGTTGGATTATTTAAGTAGTTGTTTGTTATGGTTTAACATGGCAAAGAGACATTCTCTTGATTTTTCAAAGTTCATTTTGAATTTCGCTCGCTGAAATGCAAGAGTTGGAATATTTCAGTAGTGTCTTGTTGTGCTTTACCTTGTCACAGTTACATTCTCTTGATTTTTCGAAGTTCATTTTGGATTTAATGCAGGAGTTGGAATATTTCAGTAGAGTTTTGTCATGGTTTACCTTGTCAAAGTTACATTCACTTGATTTTTCAAAGTTCATTTTGGATTTCTTTCGTGAAAAGCTAGAGTTGGATTATTTCAGTAGTGTTTTTTCGTGGTTTACCTTGTCACAGTTACATTCTCTTAGGTTTTCAAAGTTCATTTTGAATTTCTTTCGTTGAAATGCAAGAGTTGGAATATTTCAGTAGAGGTTTGTTGTGGTTTACCATTTCACAGTTACATTCTCTTGATTTTTCAAAGTTCATTTTCGATTTCTTTTGTTGAAATGCAAGAGTTGGAATATTTCAGTAGTGTTTTGTTGTGCTTTACCTTGTCACAGTTACATTCGCTTGATTTTTCAAAGTTCATTTTGGATTTCTTGCATTGAAATGCAAGAGTTGGAATATTTCAGTAGTGTTTTGTTATGGTTTACCTTGTCACAGTTACATTCTCTTGATTTTTCAAAGTTCATTTTGGATTTCTTTCATTGAAATGCAAGAGTTGGAATGTTTCAGTAGTGTTTTGATGTGGTTTACTTTGTCACAGTTACATTCTCTTAATTTTTCAAAGTTCATTTTGAATTTCTTTCATTGAAATGCAAGAGTTGGATTATTTCAGCAGTGTTTTGTCGTGGTTTACCTTGTCACAGTTACATTCTCTTGATTTTTCAAAGTTCATTTTGGATTTCTTTCATTGAAATGCAAGAGCTGGAATATTTCAGTAGTGTTTTGTTGTGCTTTACATTGTCACAGTTATATTCTCTTGATTTTTCAAAGTTCATTTTGGATTTCTTTCATTGAAATGCAAGAGTTGGAATATTTCAGTAGTGTTTTGTTGTGGTTTACCTTGTCACAGTTACATTCTCTTGATTTTTCAAAGTTCATTTTGGATTTCTTTCATTGAAATGCAAGAGTTGGAATTTTTCAGTAGTGTTTTGTCGTGGTTTACATTGTCACAGTTACATTTTCTTGATTTTTCAAAGTTCCTTTTGAATTTCTTTCGTTGAAATGCAAGAGTTGGAATATTTCAGTAGTGTTTTGTCGTGGCTTACCTTGTCACAGCTATATTCTCTTGATTTTTCAAAGTTATTTTTGGATTTCTTTCCTTGAAATGCAAGAGTTGGAATATTTCAGGAATGCAATTTTTCAATTTCTCTTCAAACATTCTCTTAATTTTTCAAAGTTCATTTTGAATTTCTTTCGTTGAAATGCAAGAGTTGGAATATTTCAGTAGTGTTTTGTCGTGGTTTACCTTGTCACAGTTACAATCTCTTGATTTTTCAAAGTCCATTTTGAATTTCGCTCGTTGAAATGCAAGAGTTGGAATTATTTCAGTAGTGTCTTGTTGAGCTTTACCTTGTCACAGTTACATTCTCTTGATTTATCAAAGTTCATTTTGGATTTAATGCAAGAGTTGGAATATTTCAGTAGTGTTTTGTCATTGTTTACCTTGTCACAGTTACATTCTCTTTATTTTTCAAAGTTCATTTTAGATTTCTTTCGTGGACTGCAAGAGTTGGAATATTTCAGTAGTGTTTTGTCGTGATTTACCTTGTCACAGTTACATTCTCATAATTTTTCAAAGTTCATTTTATATTTCTTTCGTTGAAATGCAAGAGTTGGAATATTTCAGTAGAGGTTTGTTGTGATTTACCATGTCACAATTACATTCTCTTGATTTTTCAAAGTTCATTTTGGATTTCTTTCGTTGAAATGCAAGAGTTAGAATATTTCAGTGGTGTTTTGTTGTGGTTTACCTTGTCACAGTTACATTCTCTAGATTTTTCGCAGTTCATTTTGAATTTCTTTCATTGAAATGTAAGAGCTGGATTGTTCCACTAGTTTCTTGTCATGGTTTAACATGTCACATTTACATTTTCTTGATTTTTCAAAGTTCATTTTGTATTTTTTTCGTTGAAATGCAACAGATAGAAAATTTCAGTAGTGTTTTGTCGTGGTTTACCTTGTCACACTTACATTCTCTTGATTTTTCAAAGTTCATTTTGGATTTCTTTCATTGAAATGCAAGAGTTGGAATATTTCAGTTGTGTTTTGTTGTGCTTTACCTTGTCACAGTTATAGTCTCTTGATTTTTCAAAGTTCAATTTGAATTTCTTTCATTGAAATGCAAGAGTTGGAATATTTCAGTAGTGTTTTGTTGTGGTTTGCCTTTTCACAGTTACATTTTCTTGATTTTTCAAATTTCCTTTTCAATTTCTTTCGTTGAAAAGCAAGAGTTGTAATATCTCAGTAGTGTTTTGTCGTGGCTTACCTTGTCACAGTTACATTCTCTTGATTTTTCAAAGTTCTTTTTGGATTTCTTTCGTTGAAATGCAAGAGATGGAATATTTTAGTAGTATTTTATCTTGGTTTATCTTGTCACAGTTACATTCTCTTAATTTTTCAAAGTTCATTTTGGATTTCTTTCGTTGAGATGCAAGAGTTTGAATATTTAAGTAGTGGTTTTTCGTGGTTTACCTTGTCACAGATAAATTCTATTTATTTTTCAAAGTTCATTTTTAATTTCGCTCGCTCAAATGCAAGAGTTGGAATATTTCAGTAGTGTCTTGTTGTGCTTTACCTTGTCACAGTTACATTCTCTTGATTTTTCAAAGTTCATTTTGGATTTAATGCAGGAGTTGGAATATTTCAGTAGTGTTTTGTCGTGGTTTACCTTGTCACAGTTACATTCTCTTGATCTTTCATAGTTCATTTTGGATTTCTTTCGTGAAATGCGAGAGTTGGAATATTTCAGTAGTGTTATGTCGTGGTTTACCTTGTCACAGTTACATTCTCTTAGTTTTCAAAGTTAATTTTGAATTTCTTTCGTTGAAATGCAAGAGTTGGAATATTTCAGTAGAGGTTTGTTGTGGTTTACCATTTCACAGTTACATTCTCTTGATTTTTCAAAGTTCATTTTGGATTTCTTTTGTTGAAATGCAAGAGTTGGAATATTTCAGTAGTGTTTTGTTGTGCTTTACCTTGTCACAGTTACATTCTCTTGATTTTTCAAAGTTCATTTTGGATTTCTTTCATTGAAATGCAAGAGTTGGAATGTTTCAGTAGTGTTTTGATGTGGTTTACTTTGTCACAGTTACATTCTCTTAATTTTTCAAAGTTCATTTTGTATTTCTTTCATTGAAATGCAAGAGTTGGATTATTTCAGCAGTGTTTTGTCATGGTTTACCTTGTCACAGTTACATTCTCTTAATTTTTCAAAGTTCGTTTTGAATTTCTTTCGTTGAAATTCAAGAGTTGGAATATTTCAGCAGTGTCTTGTTGTGCTTTAGCTTGTCACTGTTACACTCTCTTAATTTGTCAAAGATCATTTTGGATTTCTTTCATTGAAATGCAAGAGTTGGAATATTTCTAGAGTGCTTTGTCGTGCTTTACCTTGTCACAGTTACATTCTCATGTTTTTTCAAAGTTCTATTTGTATTTCTTTCATTGAAATGCAAGAGTTGGAATATTTCAGTAGTGTTTTGTCGTGGTTTACATTGTCACACTTACATTTTCTTGATTTTTCAAAGTTCCTTTTGAATTTTTTTCGTTGAAATGCAAGAGTTGGAATATTTCAGTAGTGTTTTGTCGTCGCTTACCTTGTCACAGCTATATTCTCTTGATTTTTCAAAGTTATTTTTGGATTTCTTTCCTTGAAATGCAAGAGTTGGAATATTTCAGGAATGCAATTTTTCAATTTCTCTTCAAACATTCTCTTAATTTTTCAAAGTTCAATTTGAATTTCTTTCGTTGAAATGCAAGAGTTGGAATATTTCAGTAGTGTTTTGTCGTGGTTTACCTTGTCACAGTTACAATCTCTTGATTTTTCAAAGTCCATTTTGAATTTCGCTCGTTGAAATGCAAGAGTTGAAATATTTCAGTAGTGTATTGTTGAGCTTTACCTTGTCACAGTTACATTCTCTTGATTTTTCAAAGTTCATTTTGGATTTAATGCAAGAGTTGGAATATTTCAGTAGTGTTTTGTCATTGTTTACCTTGTCACAGTTACATTCTCTTGATTTTTCAAAGTTCATTTTAGATTTCTTTCGTGGACTGCAAGAGTTGGAATATTTCAGTAGTGTTTTGTCGTGATTTACCTTGTCACAGTTACATTCTCATAATTTTTCAAAGTTCATTTTGAATTTCTTTCGTTGAAATGCAAGAGTTGAAATATTTCAGTAGAGGTTTGTTGTGATTTACCATGTCACAATTACATTCTCTTGATTTTTCAAAGTTCATTTTGGATTTCTTTTGTTGAAATTCAAGAGTTGGAATATTTCAGTAATGTTTTGTTGTGCTTTACCTTGTCACAGTTACATTCTTTGGATTTTTCAAAGTTCATTCTGAATTTCTTTCATTGAAATGCAAGAGTTGGAATATTTCAGTAGTGTTTTGCCATGGTTTACCTTGTCACAGTCACATTCTCTTAATTTTTCAAAGTTCATTTTGAGTTTCTTTCATTGAAATGCAAGAGTTGGATTATTTCAGTAGTGTTTTGCCGTGGTTTACCTTGTCACAGTTATATTCTCTTGTTTTTTCAAAGTTCATTTTCGATTTCTTTCGTTGAAATGCAAGAGTTGGAATATTTCAGTAGCGTTTTGTCGTGGTTTACCTTGCCACAGTTACATTCTCTTAATTTTTCAAAGTTCATTTTGAATTTCTTTCGTTCAAATGCAAGAGTTGGAATATTTCAGTAGTGTTTTGTCGTGGTTTACCTTGTGACAGTTACATTTTCTTGCTTTTTCAAAGTTCATTTTGAATTTCTTTCGTTGAAATGCAAGAGTTGGAATATTTCAGTAGTGTTTTGTCATGGTTTACCTTGTCACAGTTACATTCTCTTGATTTTTCAAAGTTCATTTTGTATTTCTTTAATTGAAATGAAAGAGTTGGAATATTTCAGTAGTGTTTTGTCTTGGTTTACCTTGTCACAGTTACATTCTCTTAATTTTTCAAAGTTCATTTTGAATTTTTTCGTTGAATTGCAAGAGTTGGAATATTTCAGTAGTGTTTTATCGTGGTTTGCCGTGACACAGTTAAATTCTATTGATTTTTCAAGGTTCATTTTGGTTTTCTACCATTGAAATGCAAGATCTGGAATATTTCAGGCGGTTTTTGTTGTACCTTAGCGTGTCACAGTTAACTTCTCATTATATTTAAAAGTTCATTTAGAATTTCTCTCGTTTGAAAGAAAGATTTGGTATATTTCAGTAAGGTATTGTCGTGGCTTAACCTGTCACAACTACAGTTTCTTGATTTTTCTAAGTTCATTTCGAATTTGTTTCATTGAAATGCAAGAGTTGGAATATTTCAGTAGTTTTTTGTCGTGGTTTACCTTGTCACAGTTACAATCTCTTGATTTTTCAAAGTCCATTTTGAATTTCGCTCGTTGAAATGCAAGAGTTGAATTATTTCAGTAGTGTTTTGTCATTGTTTACCTTGTCACAGTTACATTCTCTTGATTTTTCAAAGTTCATTTTAGATTTCTTTCGTGGACTGCAAGAGTTGGAATATTTCAGTAGTGTTTTGTCGTGATTTACCTTGTCACAGTTACATTCTCATAATTTTTCAAAGTTCATTTTGAATTTCTTTCGTTGAAATTCAAGAGTTGAAATATTTCAGTAGAGGTTTGTTGTGATTTACCATGTCACAATTACATTCTCTTGATTTTTCAAAGTTCATTTTGGATTTCTTTCGTTGAAATTCAAGAGTTGGAATATTTCAGTAATGTTTTGTTGTGCTTTACCTTGTCACAGTTACATTCTCTGGATTTTTCAAAGTTCATTTTGAATTTCTTTCATTGAAATGCAAGAGTTGGAATATTTCAGTAGTGTTTTGTCATGGTTTACCTTGTCACAGTTACATTCTCTTGATTTTTCAAAGTTCATTTTGAGTTTCTTTCATTGAAATGCAAGAGTTGGATTATCTCAGTAGTGTTTTGCCGTGGTTTACCGTGTCACAGTTATATTCTCTTGATTTTTCAAAGTTCATTTTGGATTTTTTCGTTGAAATGCAAGAGTTGGAATATTTCAGTAGTGTTTTGTCATGGTTTACCTTGCCACAGTTACATTCTCTTAATTTTTCAAAGTTCATTTTGAATTTCTTTCGTTGAAATGCAAGAGTTGGAATATTTCATTAGTGTTTTGTCGTGGTTTACCTTGTCACAGTTACATTCTCTTGATTTTTCAAAGTTCATTTTGTATTTCTTTAGTTGAAATGCAAGAGTTGGAATATTTCAGTAGTGTTTTGTCATGGTTTACCTTGTCACAATTACATTCTCTTGATTTTTCAAAGTTCAATTGTGATTTCTTTCATTGAAATGCAAGAGTTGGAATATTTAATTAGTGTTTTGTCATGGTTTACCTTGTAACAGTTAAATTCTCTTGATTTTTCAAAGTTTATTTTGAATTTTTTCGTTGAAATGCAAGAGTTGGAATATTTCAGTAGTGTTTTGTTGTGGTTTACCTTGTCACAGTTACATTCTCTTGATTTTTCAAAAGTTCATTTTGGATTTCTTCCGTTGAAATGCAAGAGTTGGAATATTTCAGTAGTGTTTTGTTGTGGTTTACCTTGTCACAGTTACATTCTCTTGATTTTTCAAAGTTCATTTTGAATTTCTTTCATTGAAATGCAAGAGTTGAATATTTCAGTAGTGTTTTGTCGTGGTTTACCTTGTCACAGTTACATTCTCTTGATTTTTCAAAGTTCATTTTCAATTTGTTTCGTTGAAATGCAAGAGTTGGAATATTTCAGTAGTGTTTTGTCATGGTTTACCTTGCCAAAGTTACATTCTCTTAATTTTTCAAAGTTCATTTTGAATTTCTTTCGTTGAAATGCAAGAGTTGGAATTTTTCAATAGTGTTTTGTCGTGGTTTACCTTGTCACAGTTACATTTTCTTGATTTTTCAAAGTTCCTTTTGAATTTCTTTCGTTGAAATGCAAGAGTTGAAATATTTCAGTAGTGTTTTGTCGTGGCTTACCTTGTCACAGTTACATTCTCTTGATTTTTCAAAGTTCTTTTTGGATTTCTTTCCTTGAAATACAAGAGTTGGAATATTTCAGTAGTGTTTAGTCATGGTTTACCTTGTCACAGTTACATTCTCTTAATTTTTCAGAGTTCATTTTGAATTTCTTTCGTTGAAATGCAAGATTTGGAATATTTCAGTAGTGTTTAATCATACTTTACCTTGTCACAGTTACATTCTCTTTATTTTTCAAAGTTCATTTTGAATTTCAATCGCTGAAATGCAAGAGTTGGAATATTTCAGTAGTGTCTTGTTGTGCTTTACCTTGTCACAGTTACATTCTCTTGATTTTTCAAAGTTCATTTTGGATCTAATGCAGGAGTTGGAATATTTCAGTAGTGTTTTGTCGTGGTTTACCTTGTCACAGTTACATTCTCTTGATTTTTCATAGTTCATTTTGGATTTCTTTCGTGAAATGCAAGAGTTGGAATATTTCAGTAGTGTTTTGTCGTGGTTTACCTTATCACAGTTACATTCTCTTAGTTTTCAAAGTTCATTTTGAATTTCTTTTGTTGAAATGCAAAAGTTGGAATATTTCAGTAGAGGTTTGTTGTGGTTTACCATTTCATAGTTACATTCTCTTGATTTTTCAAAGTTCATTTTGGATTTCTTTTGTTGAAATGCAAGAGTTGGAATATTTCAGTAGTGTTTTGTTGTGGTTTACTTTGTCACAGTTACATTTTCTTGATTTTTGAAAGTTCATTTTGAATTTCTTTCGTTGAAATGCAAGAGTTTGAATATTTCAGTAGTATTTTGTCGTGGTTTACCTTGTCACAGTTACATTCTCTTTATTTTTCAAAGTTCATTTTGAATTTCTTTCATTGAAATGCAAGAGTTTGAATATTTCATTAGTGTTTTGTTGTGGTTTACCTTGTCACAGTTACATTCTCTTGATTTTTACAAAAATTACAACTCTTGCATTTCACAAAAGAAACTCAAAATGAACTTTGAAAAATCAAGAGAATGTAACTGTGACAAGTTAAACCACGACAAAACACTACTGAAATATTCAAACTCTTGCATTTCACGAAAGAAATTAAAAAAGAACTTTTAAAAAACAAGAGAATGTAACTGTGACAAGGTAAACCACGTCAAAACACTACTGAAATATTCCAACTCTTGCATTTCAACGAAAGAAATCCAAAATGAACTTTTAAAAATCAAGAGAATGTAACTGTGACAAGGTAAACCACAACAAGACACTACTCAAATATTCTAACTCTTGCATTTCAATGAAAGAAATCCAAAATTAACTTTGAAAAATTAAGAGAATGTAACTGTGACAAGGTAAACCATGACAAAACACTACTGAAATATTCCAACTCTTGCATTTCAATGAAAGAAATTCAAAATGAACTTTGAAAAATAAAGAGAATGTAACGGTGACAAGGTAAACCACGACAAAACACTACTGAAATATTCCAACTCTTGCATTTCAATGAAAGAAATCCAGAAATGAACTTTGAAAAATCAAGAGAATGTAACTGTGACAAGGTAAAGCACAACAAAACACTACTGAAATATTCCAACTCTTGCATTTCAATGAAAGAAATCCAAACTTTACTTTGAAAAATCAAAATAATGTAACTGTGACAAGGTAAACCACGACAAAACACTACTGAAATAATCCAACTCTTGCATTTCAATGAAAGAAATTCAAAATGAAATTTGAAAAATCATGAGAATGTAACTGTGACTAGGTAAACCACAACAAAACACTACTGAAATATTCCAACTCTTGAATTTCAACGAAAGAAATACAAAATTAACTTTAAAAAATCAAGAGAATGTAACTGTTACAAGGTGAACCATAACAAAACACTACTGAAACATTCCAACTCTTGCATTTCAATGAAAGAAATTCAAAATGAACTTTGAAAAATCAGGAAAATGTAACTGTGACAAGGTAAACCACAACAAAACACTACTGAAATATTCCAAGTCTTGCATTTCAACAAAAGAAATCCAAAATGAACTTTGAAAAATCAAGAGAATGTAACTGTGATATGGTAAACCACAACAAACCTCTACTGAAATATTCCAACTCTTGCATTTCAACGAAAGAAATTCAAAATGAACTTTGAAAAATTAAGAGAATGTAACTATGACAAGGTAAAGCACAACAAAACACTACTGAAATATTCCAACTCTTTCATTTCAATGACAGAAATCCAAAATAAACTTTGAAATATCAAGTGAATGTAACTGTGACAAGGTAAACCACGACAAAACGCTACTGAAATAATCCAACTCTTGCATTTCAACGAAAGAAATTCAAAATGAACTTTGAAAAATCAAGAGAATGTAACTGTGACTAGGTAAACCACATCAAAATACTACTGAAATGTTCGAACTCTTGGATTTCAATGAAAGAAATCCAAAATGAACTTTGAAAAATCAAGAGAATGTAACTGTGACAAGGTAAAGCACAAAAAAACACTACTGAAATATTCCAACTCTTGCATTTCAATGAAAGAAATCAAAAATGGACTTTGAAAAATCAAGAGAATGTAACTGTGACAAGGTAAAGCACAACAAAACACTACTGAAATATTCCAACTCTTGCATTTCAACAAAAGAAATCCAAAATGAACTTTGAAAAATCAAGAGAATGTAACTGTGATGTGGTAAACCACAACAAACCTCTACTGAAATATTCCAAATCTTGCATTTCAACGAAGGAAATTCAAAATGAACTTTGAAAAATTAAGAGAATGTAACTGTGACAAGGTTAACCACGACAAAACACTACTGAAATATTCCAACTCTTGCATTTTACGAAACAAATCCAAAATGAACTTTGAAATTCAAGAGATTTTAACTGTGACAAGGTAAACCACGACAAAACACTATTGAAATATTCCAACTCTTGCATTTCAATGAAACAAATCCAAAATGGACTTTGAAAAATCAAGAGAATGTAACTGTGACAAGGTAAAGCACAACAAAACACTACTGAAATATTCCAACACTTGCATTTCAACAAAAGAAATCCAAAATGAACTTTGAAAAATTAAGAGAATGTAACTGTGACAAGGTTAACCACGACAAAACACTGCTGAAATATTCCAACTCTTGCATTTTACGAAACAAATCCAAAATGAACTTTGAAATTCAAGAGAATTTAACTGTGACAAGGTAAACCACGACAAAACACTATTGAAATATTCCAACTCTTGCATTTCAATGAAACAAATCCAAAATGGACTTTGAAAAATCAAGAGAATGTAACTGTGACAAGGTAAAGCACAACAAAACACTACTGAAATATTCCAACACTTGCATTTCAACAAAAGAAATCCAAAATGAACTTTGAAAAATCAAGAGAATGTAACTGTGAGGTGGTAAACTACAACAAACCTCTACTGAAATATTAACTCTTGCATTTCAACGAAAGGAATTCAAAATGAACTTTGAAAAATTAAGAGAATGTAACTGTGACAAGGTTAACCACGACAAAACACTACTGAAATATTCCAACTCTTGCATTTTACGACACAAATCCAAAATGAACTTTGAAAAATCAAGAGAATGTAACTGTGACAAGGTAAACCACGACAAAACACTATTGAAATATTCCAACTCTTGCATTTCAATGAAAGAAATCCAAAATGAACTTTGAAAAATCAAGAGAATGTAACTGTGACAAGGTAAAGCACAACAAGACACTACTGAAATAATCCAACTCTTGCATTTCAACGAACGAAATTCAATATGAACTTTGAAAAATCAAGGGAATGTAACTGTGAGAAGGTAAACCACGGCAAAACACTACTGAAATAATCCAACTCTTGCATTTCAACGAAAGAAATTCAAAATGAACTTTGAAAAAATAAGAGAATGTAACTGTGACAAGGTAAACCATCACAAAACACTACTGAAATATTCAAACTCTAGCATTTCAAGGAAAGAAATCCAAAATGAACTTTTAAAAATCAAGAGAATGTAACTCTGACAAGGTAAGCCACGACAAAACACTACTTAAATATTCCAACTCTTGCATTTCAACGAAAGAAATTAAAAATGAACTTCGAAAAATCAAGAAAATGTAACTGTGACAATGTAAACCAAGACAAAAAACTACTGAAATAATCAAACTCTTGCATTTCAATGAAAGAAATTAGAAATAAACTTTTAAAAATCGAGATAATGTAACAGTGAAAAGGTAATCCACAACAAAACACTACTGAAATATTCCAACTCTTGAATTTCAACGAAAGAAATTAAAATGAACTTTGAAAAATTAAGAGAATGTAACTGTGACAACGTAAACCATGACAAAACACTACTGAAATATTCCAACTCTTAACTTTCAATGAAAGAAATTCAAAATGAACTTGGAAAAATCAAGAGAATGTAACTGTGACAAGGTAAACCACAACAAAACCCTACCGAAATATTTCAACTCTTGCATTTCAACGAAAGAAATTCAAAATGAACTTTGAAAAATAAAGAAAATGTAACTGTAAGAAGGAAAACCACAACACAACACTACTGAAATATTCCAACTCTTGTATTTCAACGATAGAAATTCAAAATGAACTTTGAAAAATTAAGAGAATGTAACTCTGACAATGTAAACCATGACAAAACACTACTGAAATATTCCAACTCTTGCATTTCAACGAAGGAAATCGAAAATGAACTTTGAAAAATCAAGCGAATGTAACTGTGACATGGTATTCAAAATGAACTTTGAAAAATTAAGAGAATGTAACTGTGACAAGGTAAACCATGACAAAACACTACTCAAATATTCCAACTCTTGCATTTCAACGAGAAAAATTCAAAATGAACTTTGAAAAATCAAGAGAATATAGCTGTGACATGGTTAACCATGACAAAACACTAATGGTGGGAGGGGGAGCCAAAAGTTGGGGGATGGAGCCCTTTTGTGTCTCAAAATGCGCAAATTAAAAAGTATTAAAAAATGGGGGGTCAAAAAAGTTGGGGGGGACCTTGGGGGCTCTTTGAGGGCCCCGGGGGCCCGGGAGGCATTTGGGGGTGTGGGGCCTTTGGGGGCCCATTGGGGTTGGGGAGGGGGCAGAACCTTTGGGGTTGCGGTAGGAGGGCTCTTTGGGGCTGGGGTAGAGGACCTCACAACACTGTTCAAATAGAACTTGTGTATTATAACGACCACAGAGTTTCACCCCAAATCATCTTCTGAAGTGCCTCTAACTGTTTCGCCCAAATAATTCCCTAAAATGTCTAAAACAGTTTCGCCCAAATAATCCCTAAACGTAATTTCTGCGTGTTCCTTTTGTTTTGGCATCCCTGCGCTGTCACATTTGAAATTCCTAGGAAACACTTTCCCACGTTAATCTCTTCATCCCATAGATGTTCCTAGCTACACTATTATGGTTTCAATAGAATATTAATTTATCCCTCAGACTTAAAGATCAAAGAAGCCATATTTAAAAAATAGAATATCAATTTGTCTCTTTAGAGTCCCGTATAATTCCTAAGAAAAAAGTGATGTCATTTCTAATTCCCCTTTTGTGAATCAATAATTCCCCTTAGAAACAACAAATAAATTCCTCTTTCTTGAATCAATAATTCCCCTTAGAAACAACAAATAAATTCCCCTTTCATGGATCAATAATTCCCCTTAGAAACAACAAACTAATTTCCCTTTCTTGGATCAATAATTCCCTTAGAAACAAAAAATTAATTCCTCTTTGTGAATCAATAACTCCCCTCGATTATGTAAATCAATTTCTCGGAAATTCACTTCCCTCGATTATGTAAATCAAGTTCTCGGAAATTCACTTCCCCCCTCTTGTCCTAGATCAATACATTCCCCACCTACTATGCAAATCAAGTTCTCGGAAATTCACTTCCCCCCTCGAGTCCTAGATCAATACATTCCCCGTCGATTATGTAAATCACCCCCAGTGTCATTACACCTGGACGAACAACAAAAACAAATCAATTGACTTTGACACCATCCATTAAACTCGATCGATAATCCTTGAATAAATTATGTACTCGTCGGAGTTAGACTAAATTGTAGATGGCAGCAGTGGTGCCCCGTCCGGGCTGGTACTCCTTTTCTACTCATATGTCAAGCTATGAGGTTGTTGCTGCCTTGTGTCTGTTTTTTCTGCTTTTGCCCTAGAGCTTTTTCTCAGTTTTCAGCGAAATCGATTAAAGATAACTACCGGAGAGCGTCGCAAAGCAACGCGAGCTTCGAATTTTTAACCTACTCTTCAGATTGTACAAATTTATCTCTTGTGGTACAATTTTGGTTGTAAAAATGGTGCAATTTTTCTCAAAGTGTTGGCAACGCTGGACGCTACAGTTCTACAGTGGACTAGTACTACGGGTACTTTGAACTAAGTCAAACTAGTATATGTACATCTAGGTTGTCGAAATAACATAGGCAGGATCAGGGTTGGCAACTGTCGCACTTTTCTGTTTTTGTCACACTTTTTCAGTCATTGTCGTAATGTAGTACGTACGACACAGAAAACCGCACTTTTCCATGAAAAGCCAGAAAGTAGAAAGAAAAAAATTGCCAAGAGCGACGTTTCTGTGTTCGTGCTTTTGTAGTGTGACTAAAATATAGCGTCAGTAAGAGAGGTACTATTCAAGATGTGAGTGACGTCAGACCTATAGTTTCTAACTTAGACCTGCGTAATAGCCTTATGACGATAACATAACGGGATTTAGAATATGATAAGACAGAAATTCTTACATAACGGGCTTAGAATATATTATGATGGAAATTTTATTTTTGATAAGGTTTCCTTTAGAGTCAAGTGTATAAGTGATTTGTACATCTGTGATGGTGTAACAGTTCATTTTTAGCTACTGAACAATAACCACTATGGAGAATCTCGACAATGCTGTTAGCCAAATCTACAATTTAAGTTTTTTTATAAATAATTAATTAGGATATTCTTTATATCTACATACCTCTTGTTTCTACAGCTTATAAGATTTTTGAAGGTTGTATGATGGGTCTGTAGGCTACCTAGCTATCTAAATTTGACAATTTATCCCCCTTAATTCTGGGTTTTAGTCTAATCTTTTTTTCATTGGCCCTGGTTTTTTAGAAACATAATTTCAACGATATCAACAGGATTTAATGCTATATTATGACTTTGTTTTTTTTTGTCTCAGAAAACATGGTACTTATGCATTATATAACACACTAAAGAAGTCAAGTTTGCTTAACGATAATGAAATAAAATAAGATGAAAATATAATAGTTTAGAAACAAATTTAGGCTGTATTTTTGCACATTAGAGGTTGGAGTTATAGCATAGCATATTTAAAATACATAACCTGACTTAGGTACCTTCCCCTCCTTCCCCCAAAAAAGGGGTGAGTAATAGGGGGACGATTTTGGTTTTTCACTACACTTTGTATGTTTTTTATCTACATGAAAAGAAACAAAACTATAATATAATTCTTTTTAAGGAAAATGTTGAGCAATGCCCTCCTTCTCAAAAGAGGGTTAAGATTGAGAATGCTAACCGCTCAAGACCTTCAGTCATTGTTTATGCCACACCTTCTACGCCCTTTACACAAGGCGAGAATGTCATCACCCGCAATACAAGGCCCTCTGTCACCTCTTTGCAAGAACGTTAACTGACAATGAACTTAATGGCCCCGCAAAGTGTTGCTTCTTATCTTAATGTAAGTTTAAATCTATTAATATTTCTCAAAAAAGGTTAGTAACCGTTACCGATTAATTCTTTCAAAGGAAATATATCGTACTCTATGACACTAAGTCGCTAATGGCTGATTTGTTCAGCGCGGTAAAGAGGTTAAAATCTTAATTATTGAATCCTCTCATATGCGCATCCGGCCTGCTAAATCTTATAAACTTGCACTTAAGCATAGCAATGGTTTCACAAAGAAAATATACTTTTTCCGGTCAAATTAACGACACATTTTCTACAGGTAATCTTATGAATTGCAAGAGGGGTGAAGGTGTTGCTTTCACCCCCTTAAGTATGCTGCATGGTCAAGATGAAACTATGGTATGTTTTTCATTATTTTACGTATGGACAGCGCATTAGTAAAAGCGCTGCTATATTTGTCATTTTTTTTTTTAGTAGATAATTTACTAAGAAAACTAAGAAGGTATAATGAATACTGCAAAGTTATGAATATTATGGTTTAGTATGGACAACGCATTAGTAAAAGCGATGTTATATTTGTCATTTTTCTTTCTACTAGATAATTTGCTAAGAAAACTAAGAAGGTATAATGAATATTGCAAATTTATGAGTATTATCATTCAATTTCCGTTTGGGAGGGGGGGGGGGTAGGATTGAAAGTGAACTACTGGTATACAAATGTTTTAAACTGAATTGAAATCATCTAGGAATCATTATTTTGCTTATAGGATCTTGATGATATTTGGTAAGCCTTCTTCGCTTAATGGAAATTACTTAGCAAAACTACTTATAAAATGTTCTGATAAAATTGAAAAATGGAATATTTATGTGAATAATTGGGATCATGAGGCTCAAAGCATATACATTGATTTTAAAATGTGGATTTAATTCTAGATACTTTTTTATATAGGTTTAGTCTTTGTCAGAGTAAAACGGACTTATATATTTTTCGACTCTTGTAAAAACAGGATCAATTAGACATACTGGAAATAAGAATTATATTTTCCTTTTAGGTTAGAACGAATAACATATCGTCACTAACTCCTCCTCCTCTACTAGTACCAAATCAAGTATTGTATGAGCGCATTGAGGAGACAACTTTAATTACACCTCCGAGAGATTTTCGTAATAATCAATTTATTGAATCACCAGATGTCGATAATAAGCTTGAATGCTATAGTCAATTCTTAAGGAGTGTTTTGGTGGTAATGAGAATTTTGACGATAAACCTTCTGACAAAATCGAAGATAATGACCCCGAATGGAGTGGTAACCTTTTAAAACAATATTTTAGTGATAGTAATGCTAACTATTCATTTGATTTAGCACCTAGTGCAGTTGAACAAGGCATAGAAATTAGTTTTTTCCAACCAGATCAAGGTGTCTCAGAGGGCGATTTTGATTGGCTAGATCAGATAAATCCTAACAGTTTTAGAATTTTGGAAAATTTTTCCAGAGAGGTTAAATAGGAACCCCTCTCCCCACCGATTTAATGGACATAACCCATTTCGGCCGAATATATTGATGAACAAGAAACTAAATTTGCTTGGTCCGATTCTCGTGGTCCAACATACTCAAAGCTATGTTAAGCGAACTGGGAATTTCACTCCACGCACCAACCCTAATGTTGAGGTTGAACATACTGGGGGGGGGGGGGTGACAGGGATATGCAAATCTCACGAATTTTATTTAACAAATTCTATCTTGAATACAATAGATGTTTATACAGCCATATTTGGAGATCCATTTAATACACTAATGAAGGGGGATATTATAACTAACCCAATAAATATTATCCATATATATACAGAGAAGATTCGAGCACTTTTTCAACAACAAATTCGAGGTTGAGGAAGTCGAGACAGCATAAAGGTCTCAATAGCACTAAAAATATATTATTTAAATGGAAATCAAGGCGAAGTTTATTATCATTTTCTGCACACTGAAATGCTACCCATTCACCCTCATTTGGAAAATTATGAGTGTTCTTATGGAATGGATATAAAGCGTTGTCACTAAACTTGATAATTATACTTAGAAGGGTATTGGATCTGTGGTTCTATTTTTTTAAGTTTAAGTGTAAATATATGTACATTTAAAAAAGATTTTATTTTTAGAGGGGGCACAGGGGTGAGGGTATAGTTTAAAATATAATCCAGATTTAGAAGGGTTTCGGACCAGGGCAACAGTGTTTCATGTACGCGTTTCTTATAGTGGCATTAAAACCTCTACAAGTTAATACTTCTAAGAGAAAGTTGGACGATTAGGCAGTTAATGGGAGGGAGGAGTCAGATTTCCCCAGAGTAGATTTCAGTTGTTTAACAAGTAAATTTCCTGTAACACTCAGAGGAATAGAAATTTTTGAACGGGTTAACGAGCATTTAAAGATTAATGTTACAGTGCTACAATATGAAACGGAATTTGAGGAGGGATCGCATAGTAATAAAAGGAGGATAGTATTTCCAGTAAGAGCTCCGTCGACTGAATCAGTGAAGCACTGGGTTTGGCTTTTGTAAACACCACCTACAGAACCTTATTCAATTCCACATTTTAATCCAATTTCAGATCTTATTAGGGTTCTGGGAGAGGGAAAGAATCTTGGGGTACGCTACTATTGTCCAATTTGTTTGTCCAAATTTCATAGCGATTTGAACCTACATAATCACATGAAAAACTGTAAACGTCATGGTTATCAATCTGTGGAGCCGGTCACCGGTGATAGAGCAATTTTAAGATTTAGAAATCTTCTAAAATACACTTTTGCAATGTGATAAGATCAGTTTGAACTGTGAAGCTAAACTCACATATGTGAACGACCCACAGAATTCAAGTCGTATTAAAGAACATTAAGCTATTACAGCGTCTTTTGCCCACGCTCAAAGGGATTCTAGTAACCTTATGCGCCTGTTAGATGTATTTGAGACATTGTATGAGGGGGAAAATTTTATGGTCACAGAATTGACTAAACTAATCGTCACAGGGAATAAGGCAATCTCCCGCTTGCGGCACACATTATCCTGTGGTTTGTCGCCAGGGGGATCATTTATGGCAGTAAATATTATCAGGGGAGTAACTTTAGTGGAGTAGCACATCAATCGTGCAATGTAAACGTGAAAAATTACCTTATACCGGTTTTTATTCACAATTCTAATTATGATTTTAAATTTATTTTACCTGCATTTGCACGTATGCACAAAGGTGGAGATGTAGATGGCGCATGGATAGATAACTCTTAACCTATTATATTATACCCAAGTCATCTGATAAGTTGTTGCTTTTAGAATTCAAATAGAAAACATTGGATAATGGACATCCCTGCTGGAATAAAATTCGTTTTTAGACTCCTATAGTGTCTTTCCCAAATCCCTTAGCCAACTGATTCAAGTACCAAAAAGTGACAATTTTGATAGTTTCCCCCTGCTTAAACAATGCTTTCCAGATGATGAAATGCATGACTTATTAGCTTGTAAAGGCATATATGCGTATAATTACTACAACTCTTGCTCGAGGCTAAGTGAGGAGAAACTTCCACCCATTGAAGCATTTTATAATCTACTTACTGACAGTCAATGCACCACTGCTGACTATGAACTTGTCAAGAGGGTTTCGGCCAAGGGATGGTGTAAAAATGGTTGAAATTATTGCAAATTGTACTTGGCAAGTGATGTGTTAACTCTTTTGGACATTGTCTGCAAGAACACTGATAAAATCTATTTAGAATCTGGGTTGGATATAGGCTATTATTTATCAACTCCACACCCGGTGATGGATTTAATTCTAAAAGTCAGTAGAGAAGAAAAAGGTCTGATCACCAATATGGCTCAACACTTATTTATAGGAAAATCTATGAGGGGATATGTTTTTCACGGGAACCGTGTCATGAAAACTGATCCAACTGGGCAGAACTCTGTCGAAAGTGTAAAGTTCAATGCTGTCTTTCTATATATGAATTCACTATACCGCTCGGCAATGTCTCACTACAGTTTACCGACTGGCAATTAAAAATGGATTGAAAATCCTTGTGTCATAGATTTCCCCGACATTCACACTGTCGAGGAGAATGGCCCACAAGGACGGTTTTTTGAAATTGACCGACAAATACCAATGGAGTTCCACGACTCGGTAAAATATTTTGTTTTCTCTCGCGTAAATAGACCTGTGACCAAAGACTCTTTGAGTCCATGCAATTTGTCTTTGGTCGAGAATGTTGGCATGCATTGCACCCCTTCCAAACAAAAACTAATTGCCGATCTGAATCTGAAACAGAATATAGTTGTACATCATGTGCTATTGCGATGGATAGTAGCCAATGTTTTCATGGTCATAAAGATACACAGAGCCCTGCAATTCGATCAAAAACCCTATTTGAAAACGTTTATTGACACGTTTGTCAGTAGTCGTTTACTGGCAAAATGCAAAGTTGAAAAAGAAATTTATAAGCTTATTTTCAATTCAGCCTTCAGGATAATGTTTATAGCATAAGAAACAGGACTCGTTGTGACGTTGTAACCAGCCCCCGGGAAGGTGCTCGAATTGTTGCCGATCCAAGCTTCACAACATTCTGTCATAGACTCCAATATGGTTCTTCTACACAAAAAGAAAAGACATGTTGTTCTAAATAAAATTATTGCAGGCGGCGGTTCGATACTAGAAATCTCCATGAAACTGATGTTGCCATTCTTTTACATTGTGTGTAAGGTACAATGGCCAAGGGGGGGAGCTCAAGTGTTTTATGGAGACACTGATTCACTCCTATTAAAAGTTAAAACTGAAAATTTATTGGAAGATTTGGAAAATGGTAAACACATTAGCTCTCGGATGAACTTTACGAATTGGGATGAGTCCCTCTATTCCGAGTTGATGAAACGCAACGCCCCAAATCAGTTGATGATGTTAAAGTCGGAGGCAGGGAAATATTTAATATCCAATGGGGTGTTCCCCGGTCAGAAGGTATACTGTGTGGAAACACACAATAAAGATCTAAAGCAAGCGTGCAAAGTGGTGCCTGCAAACTGTGTAAGAAATAATTTCGACATGAGTGTCTATAGGAACTGTCTGGAAAGTAGTTTAGTACCAAGAGCAAAAGTAATGGCAATTCGTTCTCTACAGTTTAAGAACTATACAGTCAGAGTAGAGAAGAATGCCATGTCGGCCTTATCTGACAAGGTCTGTGTACGTAAAGATGGTTTGAAGAGACTCCCCATGGACACTACCGTATTTCAGATCGGTTGAATATATAGATTATAAAAAACAACTCGGTCTGGATAAATTAAGATAAATTCAAAAATACTGTTACTACTACTAGGTGGGTGGTTGTGGTGGGTGGGTGTGTGGGAGGACGATTTCCCTTAATAAATTCCATTAATGTTTAAGTGTATAAACGACAGAGTTATCTTCATTTTTTGTACCTTCCGGCCCGGCCCGCCATAGCGGGCTCCCAACTCTTTCTGAGCCAGCTTTCGGCCACCGCAGCAAACCTCCCCGGGGTGGGGGGATAAAACCTCTACACTAAACGATTGGGGCTCTGGCAAGGGTTTAAAAAAAAGTGTTTCGGAAAATCTTAGGTCCAGTACACAAAAAGTTTGTGAGACATTGAAACCTCAACAAAATGGAAAGGTTTTAAAGGTTGAGAAAAAGTGCATCACTCATCAGTCTGTACTCAGGTAAGAAACGAGAGACATCACTCCTGTCAAAGAAAGAAGAAAAACTACAATAAGAAGAAGAAGCTAAAGGAAGAAAATTGTTAGATCGAAACAGGATTTCTTTCCTAGACTGAACAATGGCATATCTACCGCATAAGGATTCCCATCCTTCAATCACTTCATCTTTAAATCTATTGAATGGAGAAAATGTTGATGTTAGTGTAAAAACATGGTTACTATGAACAATTCCATCCACGGCAACCTGCTGTCCTGATAATATCCACTTGTATAGAACATTTTTTCCGATGTTAACTCTCTCACAGCTAAAATGAAACTGACCTACGTTTGATAAATTCAGAGAGAGAGAGAGAGAGAGACAAAGAAGAGTAACTATAGGATGTTACAAAACCTGTTTTGAACAGGATCTTCTCTCTCTCATTTAGATGGAATCTAACGTAGTGTATTCAAAGGTAAATCTACGATATTATTTTGTTTTTTTTCAATTAATACATCAACAAATTGAGTGAGTGCATTTGAGTCGCATCGTAAAAGTTGCATACAATAGCCCAATGATAGAGAATCATTTCTCATTATATTGTCAAGTGTTCTTTGAGAAAATGTTTCCTTTGAAGAGATGACTCCAGAAAATCATCATCTAGAATCAAACGTTTTTCCATCATCACAAGATTCAACATAATTCTCTCCTTTCTGAAATTCATTCATTTTTCAATCCTAACACTCTCACTGCTGACTTTATACTAACTAAAATTCGTTATACTTCAAGAATATTCGCTAACCTACTTTAAAAAAATCTAACAAGAAGAAAGAGAACATTTTCGATTTCTAAACTATGTTATTGTGTGTGTATTATTACAACAATAATATATATTACACATACAATTACTGATATAACTTATTTTCCCCTCAATATGTTTCACTACTGCATTTAAAGCAGTTTGAAGTATATGTATATGCACTATATCAACTTTTGCAGCGAAGCATAATTGTTGTTCCAATTTAAGTTTACTCAAGGATTTCACGTATCTTGCATAAACATCATCATTCAAGACATAGTCGAGATCCTCTTGTAATTTCTACTGCAATGTTTGGTACTCCTGTCTTTGTATCATTGCTGCTGCTGCTACCAGCCTCCACTATCAACTTTTAATAATGTAAACATATCACTCATTATTGTAAATATATATATCATGGCAAATAAAAACAGTATAAACAAAATATTCTCTCTCTCTGAATTCTATTCTCTCACTAATATGAACTATACAGAAAATCCTTCCTTATATTAATTGTGGTTGCTATGAGCGGTCGTTAAGGCATCTTGGTTATTTTTAGTTCTCCATATTCGGACTCCCGTTATCATCATAAGGCTATTGCGCAGGTCTAGGTTAGAAACTACAGGTCTGACGTCACTCCCATCTGGAATAGTACCTCTCTTACTACTAGCGTCACCTCTAGTTTGTTAACGCTATGCCAGTTCAAGCAATTTGGTCAACTGATGAAGAATAAAGTACCCTTGCCACGAAGAAAAAATGCTGATCGTTTGAAATTCAGATTAGTTAGTGTGCAGTGAATTTGATCCAATTTAATCTTGTGTTTAATCACAGAACGAAGTAAGAACCAACAAAAAAAGGAGAAACAAGAAAGATTGGCGAAGTTTTTTAAGTCTCAAAATCAAAATTCTAGTAGGATGCAAGTGCAAGTTAGCTAGGTCAGCCATAGTAGTTAGGTGGCTGTAAACCTTAAGTATTACGCATTAATCACGATTGCGGGATTGATTTTCTTTTTATTAGACTAACATACCAACAGAGGGTGACCCTTTTGGTAAGTATGCCGTTTTCAACATAAATTATCTAGAATAAAATTGAATACATAACTTCATGCTGCTTTTTATGCTCTTTTTTACGTCAATAATGGTTTTTTGAGGGAAATTATAGTTTGAGCCCTTAAAGAGACTAAGAGAGTTCAAATAGCGCATGGTACCTACAATCTAAGAATGGGCAACTACTATTGCTTGTATCCCTTTGCCCTGAGGGCCTTGAGGGGTGTCATCACCAAAGACATAATTACCTTTACTTACTTACTTAAAGCTCTTGCTCGGCAGCGTCGCCAGCGTAGAGGGAACCAGTCGTCAGCGCCGTCAGTCTTCTCCAGAGTGGTCGGTTCAGGGCGAGGGTTGTCACTTCAAGCGCTTCACTTCACTTCAGAATTTCAAATACCTGGTCTTTTCAAATATTCTTAACAAAATGGCTATCTCAAAAGTTTGATTGGTTGTGTCTGAGGAAATAATGGGCGTCGAGGGGGAAGGGGCTGGGTTCCTCAATCTTTTTGACTATTAAAAGGGGCACTAGAGCTTCTGATTTCCTATCCTATGAGCCCCCTCTGAAGTTTATACGACCACCCTTTCCATAAAAACCTTCTATGCTCCTGGGGCATAACTTATAGCCCTTATCCTGAGGGCTGTGGGGGAAGGGTTGTCATATTTATAGGCATAATTACTGGACATTTCAAATAAGCTGAATAAAATGGCTATGCCTAAATTTTTGTTGGATGTATTTGGGGAAATGATTAGGATGGGAGGGGGGATAGATGCCCTCCAACCACTTTCGACTATCAAAAGACACAGAAACTTGCAATTTCAAATCGACCGAGTCCTATTCGAAGTACTCTACGACAGAATTTTTCTACGCAGTGCCCTGGTCTGAAGAAGAAAAAGTTCATTGTGCTCACATCGCTCTTTAGCTTAGGCAGCGCTATTACGCTGTCTATGGTCAAAATCAAAGAAGCTATTTTGAAGCCAGGAATGAAGTTGGAGAAGAAGAAAAAAGTAAATTTCCTCCGTTTTGTTTAGACTAGTGATTTTTTTTTTTATCTTCTTAACATATGATCTGCTTAGTGTATGGTGTAATAAATGATGTTTAAAATTTAATTGATTGATTTTAATCACTAGGTTCAAAAAACTCTGATCGCAGAGAGTCAGAACACAAAAATCAGGACTTGCACTTTATCGTACTTTTGCGCGACAAAAGTCCGGCTTGTCGCTCGTTTTAGGTAGAAAATTACATTTTTCGAAAGAAAATCATATATATTTTATGTGGTGATACGACAGGTCTATGAGGGAACAATAGAATAATGTCTTTTGAAAATTATTGCATAGTATTGGGATATGCAAAAACTCGAAATTAATAAAATCATATATATTTTAAGTTATAATATGACTGGCCTGTGAGGGAAATGATAGAATAATGTCTTTTAAAAAATATTGCTTAGTATTGGGGATATGCAAAAACTTGAAATTAATAAAATCATCATATTTTAAGTGATGATAAAGGGACATAAGAGGAAAATGGTAGAATAATGTCTTTTGAAAAGTATGGCTATAGTATATAGTATACATATACTAGATATATATATATATATATATATATATATATATATATATATATATATATATATATATATATATATATATATATATATATATATATATATATATATATATATATATATATATATATATATATATATATATATATATATATATTTTTTTTTTTTTTTTTTTTTTTTTTTTTTTTTCTAGTTTATATGTATACCCCATATACTATAGCCATACTTTTCAAAAGACATTATTCTACCATTTCCCTCATATGTCCCTTTATCATCACTTAAAATATGATGATTTTATTAATTTCAAGTTTTTGCATATCCCCAATACTAAGCAATATTTTTTAAAAGACATTATTCTATCATTTCCCTCACAGGCCAGTCATATTATAACTTAAAATATATATGATTTTATTAATTTCGAGTTTTTGCATATCCCAATACTAAGCAATACTTTCAGAAGACATTACTCTATCATTTCCCTCATAGACCTGTCGTATCATCACTTAAAATATATATGATTTTCTTTCGAAAATGTATTTTTCTACCTAAAACGAGCGACAAGCCGGACTTTTGTCGCACAAAAGTACGATAAAAAGTGCAAGTCTGATTTTTGTGTTCTGATTTCTGCGATCAGAGTTTTTTGAACCTAGTGATTAAAATCAATCAATTAAATTTTAAACATCATTTATTACACCATACATTAAACAGATCATATGTTAAGAAGATAAAAAAAAAATCACTAGTCTAAACAAAACGGAGGAAATTTACTTTTTCTTCTTCTCTAACTTCATTCCTGGCTTCAAAATAGCTTCTTGTTTTGATCATATACAGCGTAATAGCGCTGCCTAAGTAAAGAGCGATGTGAGCACAATGAACTTTTTTTCTTCTTCAGACCAGGGCACTTCGTATAGAAAAATTTGTCGTAGATACTTCGAATAGGACTCGTTCGATTTGAAATTGCAAGTTTCTGTGTCTTTTGATAGTCGAAAGTGGTTGGAGGGCATCTATCCCCCCTCCCATCCTAATCATTTCCCCAAATACATCCAACAAAAATTTAGGCATAGCCATTTTATTCAGCTTATTTGAAATGTCCAGTAATTATGCCTATAAATATGACAACCCTTCCCCCACAGCCCTCAGGATAAGGGCTATAAGTTATGCCCCAGGAGCATAGAAGGTTTTTATGGAAAGGGTGGTCGTATAAACTTCAGAGGGGGCTCATAGGATAGGAAATCAGAAGCTCTAGTGCCCTTTTTAATAGTCAAAAAGATTGGAGGGAACCCAGCCCCCTTCCCCCCTCGACGCCCATTATTTCCTCAGACACAACCAATCAAACTTTTGAGATAGCCATTTTGTTAAGAATATTTGAAAGACCAGGTATTTGAAATTCTGAAGTGAAGTGAAGGCTGAAGTGACAACCCTCGCCCTGAACCGACCACTCTGGAGAAGACTGACGGCGCTGACGACTGGTTCCCTCTACGCTGGCGACGCTGCCGAGCAAGAGCTTTAAGTAAGTAAGTAAAGGTAATTATGTCTTTGGTGATGACACCCCCCTCAAGGCCCTCAGGGCAAGGGATACAAGCAATAGTAGTTGCCCATTCTTAGATTGTAGGTACCATGCGCTATTTGAACTCTCTTAGTCTCTTTAAGGGCTCAAACTATAATTTCCTCAAAAAACCATTATTGACGTAAAAAAGAGCATAAAAAGCAGCATGAAGTTATGTATTCAATTTTATTCTAGATAATTTATGTTGAAAACGGCATACTTACCAAAAGGGTCACCCCTCTGTTGGTATGTTAGTCTAATAAAAAGAAAATCAATCCCCGCAATCTTGATTAATGCGTAATACTTAAGGTTTACAGCCACCTAACTACTATGGCTGACCTAGCTAACTTGCACTTGCATCCTACTAGAATTTTGATTTTGAGACTTAAAAAAAACTTCGCCAATCTTTCTTGTTTCTCTTTTTTTGTTGGTTCTTACTTCGTTCTGTGATTAAACACAAGATTAAATTGGATCAAATTCACTGCACACTAACTAATCTGAATTTCAAACGATCAGCATTTTTTCTTCGTGGCAAGGGTACTTTATTCTTCATCAGTTGACCAAATTGCTTGAACTGGCATAGCGTTAACAAACTAGAGGTGACGCTAGTAGTAAGAGAGGTACTATTCCAGATGGGAGTGACGTCAGACCTGTAGTTTCTAACCTAGACCTGCGCAATAGCCTTATGATGATAACGGGAGTCCGAATATGGAGAACTAAAAATAACCAAGATGCCTTAACGACCGCTCATAGCAACCACAATTAATATAAGGAAGGATTTTCTGTATAGTTCATATTAGTGAGAGAATAGAATTCAGAGAGAGAGAATATTTTGTTTATACTCGTTTTTATTTGCCATGATATATATATTTACAATAATGAGTGATATGTTTACATTATTAAAAGTTGATAGTGGAGCTGGTAGCAGCAGCAGCAATGATACAAAGACAGGAGTACCAAACATTGCAGTAGAAATTACAAGAGGATCTCGACTATGTCTTGAATGGGATGATGTTTATGCAAGATACGTGACATCCTTGAGTAAACTTAAATTGGAACAACAATTATGCTTCGCTGCAAAAGTTGATATAGTGCATATACATATACTTCAAACTGCTTTAAATGCAGTAGTGAAACATATTGAGGAAAATAAGTTATATCAGTAATTGTATGTGTAATATATATTATTGTTGTAATAATACACACACAATAATATAGTTTAGAAATCGAAAATGTTCTCTTTCTTCTTGTTAGATTTTTTTAAAGTAGGTTAGCGAATATTCTTGAAGTATAACGAATTTTAGTTAGTATAAAGTCAGCAGTGAGAGTGTTAGGATTGAAAAAATGAATGAATTTCAGAAAGAGAGAATTATGTTGAATCTTGTGATGATGGAAAAACGTTTGATTCTAGATGATGATTTTCTGGAGTCATCTCTTCAAAGGAAACATTTTCTCAAAGAACACTTGACAATATAAAGAGAAATGACTCTCCATCATTGGACTATTGTATGCAACTTTTACGACTTGACTCAAATGCATTTACTCAGTTTATTGATATATTAATGAAACAAAGCAAAATAACATCGTAGATTTACTTTTGAATACATTGCCTTAGATTCTATCTAGATGAGAGAGAGAGAGAAGATCCTGTTCAAACTGGTTTTGTAACGCCACATAATTACTCCTCTCTCTCTATCTATCTCTATCTCTCTGAATTTATCAAACGTAGGTCAGTTTCATTTTAGCTGTGAGAGAGTTAACATCGGAAAAAATGTTCTATACAAGTGGATATTATCAGAGAGCGGTTGTTGTAGATAGAATTGTTCATAGGAACCATTTTTTACACTGACATCAGCATTTTCTGCATTGAATAGATTTAAAGATGAAGTGATTGAAGGATGGGAATCCTTGTGAGGTCGATATGCCTTTGTTCAGTCTAGGAAAAGAAATCCTGTTTGGATCTAACAATTCTCTTCCTTTAGCTTCTTCTTATTGTAGTTTTTTTCTTTTCTTTGACAAGAGTGATGTCTTTCGTTTCTGACATGAGTAGAGACTGATGAGTGATGCACTTTTTCTCAACCTTTAAAAACCTTTCCATTTTGTTGAGATTTCAATGTCTCACAAACTTTTTGTGTACTGGACCTAAGATTTTCCGAAACACTTTTTTTTAAACCCTTGCCAGAGCCCCAATCGTTTAGTGTAGAGGTTTTATCCCCCCACCCCGGGGAGGTTTGCTGCGGTGGCCGAAAGCTGGCTCAGAAAGAGTTGGGAGCCCGCTATGGCGGGCCGGGCCGGAAGGTACAAAAAATGAAGATAACTCTGTCGTTTATACACTTAAACATTAATGGAATTTATTAAGGGAAATCGTCCTCCCACACACCCACCCACCACAACCACCCACCAAGTAGTAGTAACAGTATTTTTGAATTTATCTTAATTTATCCAGACCGAGTTGTTTTTTATAATCTATATATTCAACCGATCCGAAATACGGTAGTGTCCATGGGGAGTCTCTTCAAACCATCTTTACGTACACAGACCTTGTCAGATAAGGCTGACATGGCATTTTTCTCTACTCTAACTGTATAGTTCTTAAATTGTAGAGAACGAATCGCCATTACTTTTGCTCTTGGCACTAAACTACTTTCCACACAGTTTCTATAGACACTCATGTCGAAATTATCTTTTACATAGTGTGCAGGCACCACCTTGCACGCTTGTTTTATATCTTAATTGTGTGTTTCCAAACAGTATACCTTCTGATCGGGGAACACCCCATTGGATATTAAATATTTCCCCGCCTCCGACTTTAACATCATCAACTGATTTGGGGCGTTGCGTTTCATCAACTCGGAATAGAGGGACTCATCCCAGTTAGTAAAATCCATCCGAGAGCTAATGTGTTTACCATTTTCCAAATCTTCCAATAAATTTTAAGTTTTAACTTTTAATAGGAGTGAATCAGTGTCTCCATAAAACACTTGAGCTCCCCCCCCTTGGCCATTGTACCTTACACACAATGTAAAAGAATGGCAACATCAGTTTCATGGAGATTTCTAGTATCGAACCTCCCCCTGCAATATTTTTATTTGGAACAACATCTCTTTCTTTTTGTGTAGAAGAACCATATTGGAGTATATGACAGTAATTGTTGTGAAGCTTGGATCGGCAACAATTCGAGCACCTTCCCGGGGGCTGGTTACAACGTCACAACGAGTCCTGTTTCTTATGCTATAAACATTATCCTGAAGGCTGAATTTAAAATAAGCTTATAAATTTCTTTTTCAACATTGCTTTTTGCCTGTGAAAGATTACTGACAAACGTGTCAATAAACGTTTTCAAATAGGGTTTCTGACCGAATTGCAGGGCTCTGTGTATCTTTGTGACCCTGAAACCATTGGCTACCATCCATCACAATAGCAAATGATGAACAACAATATTCTGTTTCGGTTCCAGATCGGCAATTAGTTTTTGTTTGGAAGGGGTGCAATGCATGCCAACATTCTCGACCAAAGACAAATTGCATGGACTCAAAGAGTCTTTGGTCACAGGTCTATTTACGCGAGAGAAAACAAAATATTTTACCGAGTCGTGGAACTCCATTGGTATTTGTCGGTCAATTTCAAAAAACCGTCCTTGTGGGCCATTCTCCTCGACAGTGTGAATGTCGGGGAAATCTATGACACAAGGATTTTCAATCCATTTTTAATTGCCAGTCGGTAAACTGTAGTGAGACATTGCCGAGCGGTATAGAGAATCCATATCTAGAAAGACAGCATTGGACTTTACACCGTCGACAGAGTTCTGCCCATTTGGATCAGTTTTCATGACGCGGTCCCCGTGGAAAACATACCTCCCTCACAGATCTTACTACAAATAAGTGTTGATCCACATCGGTGATCAGACCTATTTCTTCTCTACTGATTTTTAGAATTAAATCCAACACCAGGTGTGGAGTTGAAAAATAACAACCTATATCCAACCCAAATTCCAAATAGATTTTATCAGTGTTCTTACAGACAATGTCCAAAAGAGTTAACACATCACTTGCCAAATACATTTTGCAATAATTTCAACCATTTTTACACCATCCCTTGGCCGAAACCCTCTTGACAAGTTCATAGTCAGCGGTGGTGCATTGACTTTCAGTAAGTAGATTACAAAATGCTTCAATGGGGGGAAGTTTCTCCTGACTTAGCCTTGAGCTAGAGTTTTAGTAATCATACGCATATATGCCTTTAAAAGTTAATAAATCATGCATTTCATCATCTGGAAAGCATTGTTTAAGCAGGGGGAAACTATCAAAAATGTCACTTTTTGGTACTTGAATCAGTTGGCTAAGGGATTTGGGAAAGACACTATAGGAGTCTAAAAAACGAATTTTATTCCAGCAGGGATGTCCATTATCCAATGTTTTCTATTTGAATTCTAAAAGCAACAACTTATCAGATGACTTGGGTATAATATAATAGGTTAAGAGTTATCTATCCATGCGCCATCTACATCTCCACCTTTGTGCATACGTGCAAATGCAGGTAAAATAAATTTAAAATCATAATTAGAATTGTGAATAAAAACCGGTATAAGGTAATTTTTCACGTTTACATTGCACGATTGATGTGCTACTCCACTAAAGTTACTCCCCTGATAATATTTACTGCCATAAATGATCCCCCTGGCGACAAACCACAGGATAATGTGTGTGCCGCAAGCGGGAGATTGCCTTATTCCCTGTGACGATTAGTTTAGTCAATTCTGTGACCATAAAATTTTCCCCCTCATACAATGTCTCAAATACATCTAACAGGCGCATAAGGTTACTAGAATCCCTTTGAGCGTGGGCAAAAGACGCTGTAATAGCTTAATGTTCTTTAATACGACTTGAATTCTGTGGGTCGTTCACATATGTGAGTTTAGCTTCACAGTTCAAACTGATCTTATCACATTGCAAAAGTGTATTTTGAAGATTTCTAAATCTTAAAATTGCTCTATCACCGGTGACCGGCTCCACAGATTGATAACCATGACGTTTACAGTTTTTCATGTGATTATGTAGGTTCAAATCGCTATGAAATTTGGACAAACAAATTGGACAATAGTAGCGTACCCCAAGATTCTTTCCCTCCCCCAGAACCCTACTAATATCTGTAATTGGATTAAAATGTGGAATTGAATCAGGTTCTGTAGGAGGTGTGTACAAAAGCCAAAACCGGTGCTTCACTGATTCAGTCGACGGAGCTCTTACTGGAAATACTATCCTCCTTTTATTACTATGCGATCCCTCCTCAAATTCAGTTTCATATTGTAGCACTGTAACATTAATCTTTAAATGCCCGTTAGCCCGTTCAAAATATCTATTCCTTTGAGTGTTACAGGAAATTTACCTGTTAAACAACTTAAATCTACTCTGGGGAAATTTGTCCCCTCCCTCCCATTTACTGTCCAATCGTCCAACTTTCTCTTAGAAGTATTAACTTGTAGAGGTTTTAATGCCACTATAAGAAACGCGTACATGAAACACTGTTGCCCTGGTCCGAAACCCTTCTAAATCTGGATTATATTTTAAACTATACCCTCACCCCTGTGCCCCCCTCTAAAAATAAAATCTTTTTTAAATGTACATATATTTACACTTAAACTTAAAAAAATAGAACCACAGATCCAATACCCTTCTAAGTATAATTATCAAGTTTAGTGACAACGCTTTATATCCATTCCATAAGAACACTCATAATTTTCCAAATGAGGGTGAATGGGTAGCATTTCAGTGTGCAGAAAATGATAATAAACTTCGCCTTGATTTCCATTTAAATAATATATTTTTAGTGCTATTGAGACCTTTATGCTGTCTCGACTTCCTCAACCTTGAATTTGTTGTTCAATAAGTGCTCGAATCTTGTCCGTATATTTATGGACAATATTTATTGGGTCAGTTATAATATTCCCCTTCATTAGCGTATTAAATGGATCCCCAAATATTGATGTATAAACATCTATTGTATTCAAGAAAGAGTCTGTTAAATAAATTTCGTGAGATTTGCATATCCCTGTCACCCCCCCCCCCAGTATGTTCAACCTCAACATTAGGGTTGGTGCGTGGAGTGAAATTCCCCAGTTCGCTTAACATAGCTTTGAGTATGTTGGACTACGAGAATCGGACCAAGCAAATTTAGTTTCTTGTTCATCAATATATTCGGCCGAAATGGGTTATGTCCATTAAATCGGTGGGGAGAGGGTTCCTATTTAACTCTCTGGAAAAATTTTCCAAAATTCTAAAACTGTTAGGATTTATCTGATCTAGCCAATCAAAATCGCCCTCTGAGACACCTTGATCTGGTTGGAAAAAACTAATTTCTATGCCTTGTTCAACTGCACTAGGTGCTAAATCAAATGAATAGTTAGCATTACTATCACTAAAATATTGTTTTAAAAGGTTACCACTCCATTCGGGGTCATTATCTTCGATTTTGTCAGAAGGTTTATCGTCAAAATTCTCATTACCACCAAAACACTCCCTTAAGAATTGACTATAGCATTCAAGCTTATTATCGACATCTGGTGATTCAATAAATTGATTATTACGAAAATCTCTCGGAGGTGTAATTAAAGTTGTCTCCTCAATGCGCTCATACAATACTTGATTTGGTACTAGTAGAGGAGGAGGAGTTAGTGACGATATGTTATTCGTTCTAACCTAAAAGGAAAATATAATTCTTATTTCCAGTATGTCTAATTGATCCTGTTTTTACAAGAGTCGAAAAATATATAAGTCTGTTTTACTCTGACAAAGACTAAACCTATATAAAAAAGTATCTAGAATTAAATCCACATTTTAAAATCAATGTATATGCTTTGAGCCTCATGATCCCAATTATTCACATAAATATTCCATTTTTCAATTTTATCAGAACATTTTATAAGTAGTTTTGCTAAGTAATTTCCATTAAGCGAAGAAGGCTTACCAAATATCATCAAGATCCTATAAGCAAAATAATGATTCCTAGATGATTTCAATTCAGTTTAAAACATTTGTATACCAGTAGTTCACTTTCAATCCTACCCCCCCCCCCCTCCCAAACGGAAATTGAATGATAATACTCATAAATTTGCAATATTCATTATACCTTCTTAGTTTTCTTAGCAAATTATCTAGTAGAAAGAAAAATGACAAATATAACATCGCTTTTACTAATGCGTTGTCCATACTAAACTATAATATTCATAACTTTGCAGTATTCATTATACCTTCTTAGTTTTCTTAGTAAATTATCTACTAAAAAAAAAAATGACAAATATAGCAGCGCTTTTACTAATGCGCTGTCCATACTAAAATAATGAAAAACATACCATAGTTTCATCTTGACCATGCAGCATACTTAAGGGGTGAAAGCAACACCTTTCACCCCTCTTGCAATTCATAAGATTACCTGTAGAAAATGTGTCGTTAATTTGACCGGAAAAAGTATATTTTCTTTGTGAAACCATTGCTATGCTTAAGTGCAAGTTTATAAGATTTAGCAGGCCGGATGCGCATATGAGAGGATTCAATAATTAAGATTTTAACCTCTTTACCGCGCTGAACAAATCAGCCATTAGCGACTTAGTGTCATAGAGTACGATATATTTCCTTTGAAAGAATTAATCGGTAACGGTTACTAACCTTTTTTGAGAAATATTAATAGATTTAAACTTACATTAAGATAAGAAGCAACACTTTGCGGGGCCATTAAGTTCATTGTCAGTTAACGTTCTTGCAAAGAGGTGACAGAGGGCCTTGTATTGCGGGTGATGACATTCTCGCCTTGTGTAAAGGGCGTAGAAGGTGTGGCATAAACAATGACTGAAGGTCTTGAGCGGTTAGCATTCTCAATCTTAACCCTCTTTTGAGAAGGAGGGCATTGCTCAACATTTTCCTTAAAAAGAATTATATTATAGTTTTGTTTCTTTTCATGTAGATAAAAAACATACAAAGTGTAGTGAAAAACCAAAATCGTCCCCCCTATTACTCACCCCTTTTTTGGGGGAAGGAGGGGAAGGTACCTAAGTCAGGTTATGTATTTTAAATATGCTATGCTATAACTCCAACCTCTAATGTGCAAAAATACAGCCTAAATTTGTTTCTAAACTATTATATTTTCATCTTATTTTATTTCATTATCGTTAAGCAAACTTGACTTCTTTAGTGTGTTATATAATGCATAAGTACCATGTTTTCTGAGACAAAAAAAAACAAAGTCATAATATAGCATTAAATCCTGTTGATATCGTTGAAATTATGTTTCTAAAAAACCAGGGCCAATGAAAAAAAGATTAGACTAAAACCCAGAATTAAGGGGGATAAATTGTCAAATTTAGATAGCTAGGTAGCCTACAGACCCATCATACAACCTTCAAAAATCTTATAAGCTGTAGAAACAAGAGGTATGTAGATATAAAGAATATCCTAATTAATTATTTATAAAAAAACTTAAATTGTAGATTTGGCTAACAGCATTGTCGAGATTCTCCATAGTGGTTATTGTTCAGTAGCTAAAAATGAACTGTTACACCATCACAGATGTACAAATCACTTATACACTTGACTCTAAAGGAAACCTTATCAAAAATAAAATTTCCATCATAATATATTCTAAGCCCGTTATGTAAGAATTTCTGTCTTATCATATTCTAAATCCCGTTATGTTATCGTCATAAGGCTATTACGCAGGTCTAAGTTAGAAACTATAGGTCTGACGTCACTCACATCTTGAATAGTACCTCTCTTACTGACGCTATATTTTAGTCACACTACAAAAGCACGAACACAGAAACGTCGCTCTTGGCAATTTTTTTCTTTCTACTTTCTGGCTTTTCATGGAAAAGTGCGGTTTTCTGTGTCGTACGTACTGCAGTACGACAATGACTGGAAAAGTGTGACAAAAACAGAAAAGTGCGACAGTTGCCAACCCTGATCCTGCCTATGTTATTTCGACAACCTAGATGTACATATACTAGTTTGACTTAGTTCAAAGTACCCGTAGTACTAGTCCACTGTAGAACTGTAGCGTCCAGCGTTGCCAACACTTTGAGAAAAATTGCACCATTTTTACAACCAAAATTGTACCACAAGAGATAAATTTGTACAATCTGAAGAGTAGGTTAAAAATTCGAAGCTCGCGTTGCTTTGCGACGCTCTCCGGTAGTTATCTTTAATCGATTTCGCTGAAAACTGAGAAAAAGCTCTAGGGCAAAAGCAGAAAAAACAGACACAAGGCAGCAACAACCTCATAGCTTGACATATGAGTAGAAAAGGGGGTACCAGCCCGGACGGGGCCCCACTGCTGCCATCTACAATTTAGTCTAACTCCGACGAGTACATAATTTATTCAAGGATTATCGATCGAGTTTAATGGATGGTGTCAAGGTCAATTGATTTGTTTTTGTTGTTCGTCTAGGTGTAATGACACTGGGGGTGATTTACATAATCGACGGGGAATGTATTGATCTAGGACTCGAGGGGGGAAGTGAATTTCCGAGAACTTGATTTACATAATCGGTGGGGAAGAGATGTATTGATCTAGGACTAGAGGGGGGAAGTGAATTTCCGAGAACTTGATTTACATAATCGAGGGAAGTGAATTTCCGAGAAATTGATTTACATAATCGAGGGGAGTTATTGATTCACAAAGAGGAATTAATTTTTTGTTTCTAAGGGGAATTATTGATCCAAGAAAGGGAAATTAGTTTGTTGTTTCTAAGGGGAATTATTGATCCATGAAAGGGGAATTTATTTGTTGTTTCTAAGGGGAATTATTGAATCAAGAAAGGGGAATTTATTTGTTGTTTATTAAGGGGAATTATTGATTCACGAAAGGGGAATTAGAAATGACATTACCTGTTTCTTAGGAATTATACAGGACTCTAAAGAGATAAATTGATATTCTATTTTTTAAATACGGCTTCTTTGATCTTTAAGTCTGAGGGATAAATTAATATTCTATCGAAACCATAATAGTGTAACCAGGAACACATATGAGATGAAGAGATTAACGTGGGAAAGGGTTTCCCAGGAATTTCAAATGTGACAGCGCAGGGATGCCAAAACAAAAGGAACACGCAGAAATTACTATAGGGGATTATTTGGGCGAAACTGTTTTAGACATTTTAGGGAATTATTTGGGCGAAACAGTTAGAGGCACTTCAGAAGATGATTTGGGGTGAAACTCTGTGGTCGTTATAATACACAAGTTCTATTTGAACAGTGTTGTGAGGTCCTCTACCCCAGCCCCAAAGAGCCCTCCTACCGCAACCCCAAAGGTTCTACCCCCTCCCCAACCCCAATGGGCCCCCAAAGGCCCCCACACCCCCAAATGCCTCCCGGGCCCCCGGGGCCCTCAAAGAGCCCCCAAGGTCCCCCCCAACTTTTTTGACCCCCCCATTTTTTAATACTTTTTAATTTGCGCATTTTGAGACACAAAAGGGCTCCATCCCCCAACTTTTGGCTCCCCCTCCCACCATTAGTGTTTTGTCATGGTTAACCATGTCACAGCTATATTCTCTTGATTTTTCAAAGTTCATTTTGAATTTTTCTCGTTGAAATGCAAGAGTTGGAATATTTGAGTAGTGTTTTGTCATGGTTTACCTTGTCACAGTTACATTCTCTTAATTTTTCAAAGTTCATTTTGAATACCATGTCACAGTTACATTCTCTTGATTTTTCAAAGTTCATTTTGGATTTCTTTCGTTGAAATGTAAGAGTTGGAATATTTCAGTAGTGTTTTGTCATGGTTTACCTTGTCACAGTTACATTCTCTTAATTTTTCAAAGTTCATTTTGAATTTTTTTCGTTGAAATGCAAGAGTTGGAATATTTCAGTAGTGTTGTGTTGTGGTTTTCCTTCTTACAGTTACATTTTCTTTATTTTTCAAAGTTCATTTTGAATTTCTTTCGTTGAAATGCAAGAGTTGAAATATTTCGGTAGGGTTTTGTTGTGGTTTACCTTGTCACAGTTACATTCTCTTGATTTTTCCAAGTTCATTTTGAATTTCTTTCATTGAAAGTTAAGAGTTGGAATATTTCAGTAGTGTTTTGTCATGGTTTACCTTGTCACAGTTACATTCTCTTAATTTTTCAAAGTTCATTTTAATTTCTTTCGTTGAAATGCAAGAGTTGGAATATTTCAGTAGTGTTTTGTTGTGGTTTACCTTGTCACAGTTACATTCTCTTGATTTTTCAAAGTTCATTTTGAATTTCTTTCATTGAAATGCAAGAGTTTGAATATTTCAGTAGTGTTTTGTCGTGGTTTACCTTGTCACAGTTACATTTTCTTGATTTTTCAAAGTTCATTTTGAATTTCTTTCGTTGAAATGCAAGAGTTGGAATATTTAAGTAGTGTTTTGTCGTGGCTTACCTTGTCAGAGTTACATTCTCTTGATTTTTAAAAGTTCATTTTGGATTTCTTTCCTTGAAATGCTAGAGTTTGAATATTTCAGTAGTGTTTTGTGATGGTTTACCTTGTCACAGTTACATTCTCTTATTTTTTCAAAGTTCATTTTGAATTTCTTTCGTTGAAATGCAAGAGTTGGAATATTTCAGTAGTGTTTTGCCGTGGTTTACCTTCTCACAGTTACATTCTCTTGATTTTTCAAAGTTCATATTGAATTTCGTTCGTTGAAATGCAAGAGTTGGATTATTTCAGTAGTGTCTTGTTGTGCTTTACCTTGTCACGGTTACATTCTCTTGATTTTTCAAAGTTCATTTTGGATTTCTTTCATTGAAATGCAAGAGTTGGAATATTTCAATAGTGTTTTGTCGTGGTTTACCTTGTCACAGTTACATTCTCTTGATTTTTCAAAGTTCATTTTGGATTTGTTTCGTAAAATGCAAGAGTTGGAATATTTCAGTAGTGTTTTGTCGTGGTTAACCTTGTCACAGTTACATTCTCTTAATTTTTCAAAGTTCATTTTGAATTCCTTTCGTTGAAATGCAAGAGTTAATATTTCAGTAGAGGTTTGTTGTAGTTTACCACCTCACAGTTACATTCTCTTGATTTTTCAAAGTTCATTTTGGATTTCTTTTGTTGAAATGCAAGTGTTGGAATATTTCAGTAGTGTTTTGTTGTGCTTTACCTTGTCACAGTTACATTCTCTTGATTTTTCAAAGTCCATTTTGGATTTGTTTCATTGAAATGCAAGAGTTGGAATATTTCAATAGTGTTTTGTCGTGGTTTACCTTGTCACAGTTAAATTCTCTTGAATTTCAAAGTTCATTTTGGATTTGTTTCGTAAAATGCAAGAGTTGGAATATTTCAGTAGTGTTTTGTCGTGGTTAACCTTGTCACAGTTACATTCTCTTGATTTTTCAAAGTTCATTTTGGATTTCTTTTGTTGAAATGCAAGTGTTGGAATATTTCAGTAGTGTTTTGTTGTGCTTTACCTTGTCACAGTTACATTCTCTTGATTTTTCAAAGTCCATTTTGGATTTGTTTCATTGAAATGCAAGAGTTGGAATATTTCAATAGTGTTTTGTCGTGGTTTACCTTGTCACAGTTAAAATCTCTTGAATTTCAAAGTTCATTTTGGATTTGTTTCGTAAAATGCAAGAGTTGGAATATTTCAGTAGTGTTTTGTCGTGGTTAACCTTGTCACAGTTACATTCTCTTAATTTTTCAAAGTTCATTTTGAATTTCCTTCGTTGAAATGCAAGATTTGGAATATTTCAGTAGAGGTTTGTTGTGGTTTACCACATCACAGTTACATTCTCTTGATTTTTCAAAGTTCATTTTGGATTTCTTTTGTTGAAATGCAAGAGTTGGAATATTTCAGTAGTGTTTTGTTGTGCTTTACCTTGTCTCAGTTACATTCTCTTGATTTTTCAAAGTTCATTTTCGATTTCTTTCATTGAAATGCAAGAGTTGGAATATTTCAGTAGTGTTTTTTTGTGCTTTACCTTGTCACAGTTACATTCTCTTGATTTTTCAAAGTTCATTTTGGATTTCTTTCATTGAAATCCAAGAGTTCGAACATTTCAGTAGTATTTTGATGTGGTTTACCTAGTCACAGTTACATTCTCTTGATTTTTCAAAGTTCATTTTGAATTTCTTTCGTTGAAATGCAAGAGTTGGATTATTTCAGTAGCGTTTTGTCGTGGTTTACCTTGTCACAGTTACATTCACTTGATATTTCAAAGTTTATTTTGGATTTCTGTCATTGAAATGAAAGAGTTGGAATATTTCAGTAGTGTTTTGTTGTGCTTTACCTTGTCATAGTTACATTCTCTTAATTTTTCAAAGTTCATTTTGAATTTCTTTCGTTGAAATGCAAGAGTTGGAATATTTCAGTAGAGGTTTGTTGTGGTTTACCATATCACAGTTACATTCTCTTGATTTTTCAAAGTTCATTTTGGATTTCTTTTGTTGAAATGCAAGACTTGGAATATTTCAGTAGTGTTTTGTTGTGCTTTACCTTGTCACAGTTACATTCTCTTAATTTTTCAAAGTTCATTTTGGATTTCTTTCATTGAAATGCAAGAGTTTGAATATTTCAGTAGTGTTTTGTTGTGGTTTACATTGTCACAGTTACATTCTCTTGATTTTTCAAAGTTCATTTTGGATTTTTTTCATTGAAATGGAAGAGTTGGAATATTCCAGTAGTGTTTTGTTGTGGTTTACCTTGTCACAGTTACATTCTCATGATTTTTCAAATTTCATTTTGAATTTCTTTCATTGAAATGCAAGAGTTGGATTATTTCAGTAGTGTTTTGTCGTGGTTTACCTTGTCACAGTTACATTATTTTGATTTTTCAAAGTAAAGTTTGGATTTCTTTCATTGAAATGCAAGAGTTGGAATATTTCAGTAGTGTTTTGTAGTGGTTTACCTTGTCAAACTCACACTTTCTGGGGTTTTCAAAGTTCATTTTGGATTTATGTCATTGAAGTGTTAGAGTTGAAATAATTCAGAGGCGTTTTTTTATTGCTTACTTAGTCACCCATAAATTCTCTTAATTTTTAAAAGTTCATTTTGAATTTCTTTAGTGACATGCGCGAATTGAATTATTTTGCTTGAGTTTTGTTATGGTTTACACTGTCAAACATACATTTTCTTGATTTTTAAGTGATAAGTTTGGATTTCTTTCGTTGAAATGCAAGAGTTAGAATATTTGAGTAGTGTATTGTTGTGGTTTACCTTGTCACAGTTACATTCTCTTGATTTTTAAAAGTTCATTTTGGATTTCTTTCGTTGAAATGCAAGAGTTGGAATATTTCAGTAGTGTTTTGACGTGGTTTACCTTGTCACAGTTACATTCTCTTGTTTTTTCAAAGTTCTTTTTGAATTTCTTTCGTGAAATGCAAGAGTTTGAATATTTCAGTAGTGTTTTGTCGTGGTTTAACTTGTCACAGTTACATTCTCTTGATTTTTCAAAGTTCATTTTGAGTTTCTTTTGTGAAATGCAAGAGTTGTAATTTTTGTAAAAATGAAGAGAATGTAACTGTGACAAGGTAAACCACAACAAAACACTAATGAAATATTCCAACTCTTGCATTTCAATGAAAGAAATTCAAAATTAACTTTGAAAAATCAAGAGAATGTAACTGTGACAAGGTAAACCACAACAAAACACTACTGAAATATTCCAACTCTTGCATTTCAACGAAAGAAATTCAAAATGAACTTTGAAAAATCAAGAAAATGTAACTGTGAAAAAGTAAACCACAACAAAACACTACTGAAATATTCCAACTCTTGCATTTCAACAAAAGAAATCCAAAATGAACTTTGAAAAATCAAGAGAATGTAACTGTGAAATGGTAAACCACAACAAACCTCTACTGAAATATTCCAACTTTTGCATTTCAACAAAAGAAATTCAAAATGAACTTTGAAAACTAAGAGAATGTAACTGTGATAAGGTAAACCACGACAAAACACTACTGAAATATTCCAACTCTTGCATTTCACGAAAGAATCAAAATGAACTATGAAAAATCAAGAGAATGTAACTGTGACAAGGTAAACCACGACAAAACACTACTGAAATATTCCAACTCCTGCATTAAATCCAAAATGAACTTTGAAAAATCAAGAGAATGTAACTGTGACAAGGTAAAGCACAACAAGACACTACTGAAATATTCCAACTCTTGCATTTCAGCGATTGAAATTCAAAATGAACTTTGAAAAATTAAGAGAATGTAACTATGACAAGGTAAACCACGACAAAACACTACTGAAATATTCCAACTCTTGCATTTCAACGAAAGAAATTCAAAATGAACTCTGAAAAAATTAAAAGAATGTAACTGTGACAAGGTAAACCATAATAAAACACTACTGAAGTATTTCAACTCTTCCATTTCAAGGAAAGAAATTCCAAAAAGAACTTTGAAAAATCAAGAGAATGTAACTGTGACAAGGTAAGCCACGACAAAACACTACTGAAATATTCCAACTCTTGCATTTCAACGAAAGAAATTCAAAAGGAACTTTGAAAAATCAAGAAAATGTAACTGTGACAAGGTAAACCACGACAAAACACTACTGAAAAATTCCAACTCTTGCATTTCAACGAAAGAAATTCAAAATGAACTTTGAAAAATTAAGAGAATGTAACTTTGGCAAGGTAAACCATGACAAAACACTACTGAAATATTCCAACTCTTGCATTTCAAGGAAACAAATTCAAAATGAACTTTGAAAAATCAAGAGAATATAACTGTGACAAGGTAAACCACGACAAAACACTACTGAAATATTCCATCTCATGCATTTCAATGAAAAAAAAATCAAAATGAACTTTGAAAAATCAAGAGAATGTAACTGTGACAAGGTAAACCACAAGAAAACACTACTGAAATGTTCCAACTCTTGCATTTCAACGGAAGAAATCCAAAATGAACTTTGAAAAATCAAGAGAATGTAACTGTGACAAGGTAAACCACGACAAAACACTACTGAAATATTCCAACTCTTGCATTTCAACGAAAAAATTCAAAATGAACTTTTAAAAATCAAGGGAATGTAACTTTGACATGGTAAACCAAGACAAAACACTAATGAAATATTCAAACTCGTGCATTTAAATATAATAAAAACTATATGAACTTTGAATAATCGAAATAATGTGTGCGTGATACTGTAGACCATGACAAAACACTAATGAAATATTCCAACTCATGCCTTTCAATTAAAGAAATTAAAAATGAATTTGAAAAACCAAGAGAATGTAACTGTGACAAAGTAAACCACGACAAAACACTAATGAAATATTCCAACTCTTGCATTTCAACGAAAGAAATTCAAAATGAACTTTGAAAAATCAAGAGAATGTAACTGTGGCAAGGTAAACCATGACAAAACACTACTGAAATATTCCAACTCTTGCATTTCAACGAAAAAAATCCAAAATGAACTTTGAAAAATCAAGAGAATATAACTGTGACAAGGTAAACCACGGCAAAACACTACTGAAATAATCCAACTCTTGCATTTAAATGAAAGAAACTCAAAATGAACTTTGAAAAATCAAGAGAATGTAACTGTGACAAGGTAAGCCATGACAAAACACTACTGAAATATTCCAACTCTTGCATTTCAATGACAGAAATTCAAAATGAACTTTGAAAAATCCAGAGAATGTAACTGTGACAAGGTAAAGCACAACAAAACATTACTGAAATATTCCAACTCTTGAATTTCAACGAAAGAAATCCAAAATGAACTTTGAAAAATCAAGAGAATGTAATTGTGACATGGTAAATCACAACAAACCTCTACTGAAATATTTCAACTCTTGAATTTCAACGAAAGAAATTCAAAATGAACTTTGAAAAATTATGAGAATGTAACTGTGACAAGGTAAATCACGACAAAACACTACTGAAATATTCCAACTCTTGCATTCCACGAAAGAAATCTAAAATGAACTTTGAAAAATCAAGAGAATGTAACTGTGACAAAGGTAAACAACGACAAAACACTACTGAAATAATTCAACTCTTGCATTTCAACGAGCGAAATTCAAAATGGACTTTGAAAAATCAAGAGAATGTAACTGTGACAAGGTAAACCACGACAAAACACTACTGAAATATTCCAACTCTTGCATTTCAAAGAAACAAATCCAAAATGAACTTTGAAAAATCACGAGAATGTAACTGTGTCAAGGTAAACCACGATAAAACACTACTTAAATATTCCAACTCTTGCATTTCAATGAAAGAAATTTAAAATGAACTTTGAAAAATCAAGAGAATGTAACTATGAAAAGGTAAACCACAAGAAAACACTACTGAAATGTTCCAACTCTTGCATTTCAACGGAAGAAATCCAAAATGAACCTTGAAAAATCAAGAGAATGTAACTGTGTAAAGGTAAACCACGACAAAACACTACTGAAATATTCCAACTCTTGCAATTCAACGAAAAAATTCAAAATGAACTTTGAAAAATCAAGAGAATGTAACTGTGACATGGTAAACCATGACAAAACACTACTGAAATATTCCAACTCTTGCATTTCAATAAGGGAATTCAAAATGAACTTTGAAAAATCAAGAGAATGTAACTGTGACAAGGTAAACCATAACAAAACACTACTGAAATATTCCAACTCTTGCATTTCAACGAAAGAAATTCAAAATGAACTTTGAAAAAGCAAGAAAATGTAACTGTCACAAAGTAAACCACGACAAAACACTAATGAAATATTCCAACTCTTGCATTTCAACGAAAGAAATTCAAAATGAACTTTGAAAAATTAAGAGAACGTAACTCTGGCAAGGTAAACCATGATAAAACACTACTGAAATATTCCAACTCTTGCATTTCAACGAAAAAAATCCAAAATGAACTTTGAAAAATCAAGAGAATATAACTGTGACAAGGTAAACCACGGCAAAACACTACTGAAATAATCCAACTCTTGCATTTCAATGAAAGAAACTCAAAATGAACTTTGAAAAATCAAGAGAATGTAACTGTGACAAGGTAAACCATGACAAAACACTACTGAAATAATCCAACTCTTGCATTTCAATGAAAGAAATTCAAAATGAACTTTGAAAAATCCAGAGAATGTAACTGTGACAAGGTAAAGCACAACAAAACATTACTGAAATATTCCAACTCTTGCATTTCAACAAAAGAAATCCAAAATGAACTTTGAAAAATCAAGAGAATGTAATTGTGACATGGTAAATCACAACAAACCTCTACTGAAATATTCCAACTCTTGCATTTCAACGAAAGAAATTCAAAATGAACTTTGAAAAATTATGAGAATGTAACTGTGACAAGGTAAATCACGACAAAACACTACTGAAATATTCCAACTCTTGCAGTCCACGAAAGAAATCTAAAATGAACTTTGAAAAATCAAGAGAATGTAACTGTGACAAGTTAAACAATGACAAAACACTACTGAAATATTCCAACTCTTGCATTAAATCCAAAATGAACTTTGATAAATCAAGAGAATGTAACTGTGACAAGGTAAAGCTCAACAAGACACTACTGAAATAATTCAACTCTTGCATTTCAACGAGCGAAATTCAAAATGGACTTTGAAAAATCAAGAGATTGTAACTGTGACAAGGTAAACCACGACAAAACACTACTGAAATATTCCAACTCTTGCATTTCAACGAAAGAAATTCAAAATGAACTTTGAAAAATTAAGAGAATGTTTGAAGAGAAATTGAAAAATTGCATTCCTGAAATATTCCAACTCTTGCATTTCAAGGAAAGAAATCCAAAAATAACTTTGAAAAATCAAGAGAATATAGCTGTGACAAGGTAAGCGACGACAAAACACTACTGAAATATTCCAACTCTTGCATTTCAACGAAAAAAATTCAAAAGGAACTTTGAAAAATCATGAGAATGTAAGTGTGACAATGTAAACCACGACAAAACACTACTGAAAAATTCCAACTCTTGAATTTTAATTAAAGAAATTCAAAATGAACTTTGAAAAATCAAGAGAATGTAACAGTGACAATGTAAACCACAACAAAACACAACAGAAATATTCCAACTCTTGCATTTCAATGAAAGAAATCCAAAATGAACTTTGAAAAAATCAAGAGAATGTAACTGTGACTAGGTAAACCACAACAAAACACTACTGAAATATTCCAGCTCTTGCATTTCAATGAAAGAAATCCAAAATGAACTTTGAAAAATCAAGAGAATGTAACTGTGACAAGGTAAACCACGACAAAACACTGCTGAAATAATCCAACTCTTGCATTTCAATGAAAGAAATTCAAAATGAACTTTGAAAAATTAAGAGAATGTAACTGTGACAAAGTAAACCACATCAAAACACTACTGAAACATTCCAACTCTTGCATTTCAATGAAAGAAATCCAAAATGAACTTTGAAAAATCAAGAGAATCTAACTGTGACAAGGTAAAGCACAACAAAACACTACTGAAATATTCCAACTCTTGCATTTCAACAAAAGAAATCCAAAATGAACTTTGAAAAATCAAGAGAATGTAACTGTGAAATGGTAAACCACAACAAACCTCTACTGAAATATTCCAACTCTTGCATTTCAACGAAAGAAATTCAAAATTAACTTTGAAAACTAAGAGAATGTAACTGTGACAAGGTAAACCACGACATAACACTACTGAAATATTCCAACTCTCGCATTTCACGAAAGAAATCCAAAATGAACTATGAAAGATCAAGAGAATGTAACTGTGACAAGGTAAACCACGACAAAACACTACTGAAATATTCCAACTCCTGCATTAAATCCAAAATGAACTTTGAAAAATCAAGAGAATGTAACTGTGACAAGGTAAAGCACAACAAGACACTACTGAAATATTCCAACTCTTGCATTTGAGCGAGCGAAATTCAAAATGAACTTTTAAAAATCAAAAGAATGTATCTTTGACTTGGTAAACCACAACAAACCACTAGTTAAATATTCCAACTCCAGCATTTCAACCAAAGAAATTAAAAATGAACTTTGAAAAATTAAGAAAATGTAACTGTGACAAGATAAACCAAGATAAAATACTGCTGAATTACTCAATCTCTTGCATTTCAACGAAAGAAATACAAAATGAACTTTGAAAAATCAAGAGAATGTAACTGTGACAAGGTAACCCACGACAAAACACTACTGAAATATTCCAACTCTTGCATTTCAACGAAAGAAATTCAAAAGGAACTTTGAAAAATCAAGAAAATGTAACTGTGACAATGTAAACCACAACAAAACACTACTGAAAAATTCCAACTCTTGCATTTCAACGAAAGAAATCCAAAATGAACTTTGAAAAATCAAGAGACTATAACTGTGACAAGGTAAAGCACAACAAAACACAACTGAAATATTCCAACTCTTGCATTTCAATGAAAGAAAAACCGAAATGAACTTTGAAAAATCCAGAGAATGTAACTGTGAAAAGGTAAACCACAACAAAACACTACTGAAATATTCCAGCTCTTGCATTTCAACGATAGAAATCCAAACTTAACTTTGAAAAATCAAGAGAATGTAACCGTGACAAGGTAAACCACGACAAAACACTGGTGAAATAATCCAAGTCTTACATTTCAATGAAAGAAATTCAAAATGAACTTTGAAAAATCCAAAGAATATAACTGTGACAATGTAAAACACAACAAAACATTACTGAAATATTCCAACTCTTGCATTTCAACAAAAGAAATCCAAAATGAACTTTGAAAAATCAAGAGAATGTAATTGTGACATGGTAAATCACAACAAACCTCTACTGAAATATTCCAACTCTTGCATTTCAACGAAAGAAATATAAAATGAACTTTGAAAAATCAAGAGAATGTAACTGTGACAAGGTAAACAACGACAAAACACTACTGAAATATTCCAACTCTTGCATTAAATCCAAAATGAACTTTGAAAAATCAAGAGAATGTAACTGTGACAAGTTAAAGCTCAACAAAACACTACTGAAATAATTCAACTCTTGCATTTCAACGAGCGAAATTCAAAATGGACTTTGAAAAATCAAGAGATTGTAACTGTGACAAGGTAAACCACGACAAAACACTACTGAAATATTCCAACTCTTGCATTTCAACGAAACAAATTCAAAATGAACTTTGAAAAATTAAGAGAATGTTTGAAGAGAAATTGAAAAATTGCATTCCTGAAATATTCCAACTCTTGCATTTCAAGGAAAGAAATCCAAAAATAACTTTGAAAAATCAAGAGAATATAGCTGTGACAAGGTAAGCCACGACAAAACACTACTGAAATATTCCAACTCTTGCATTTCAACGAAAGAAATTCAAAAGGAACTTTGAAAAATCAAGAAAATGTAACTGTGACAATGTAAACCACGACAAAACACTACTGAAAAATTCCAACTCTTGCATTTCAATGAAAGAAATCCAAAATGAACTTTGAAAAATCAAGAGAATGTAACTGTGACAATGTAAACCACAACAAAACACAACTGAAATATTCCAACTCTTGCATTTCAATGAAAGAAATCCAAAATGATCTTTGAAAAATCAAGATAATTTAACTTTAACAAGGTAGACCACAACAAAACACTACTGAAATATTCCAGCTGTTGCATTTCAACGAAAGAAATTGAAAATGAAGTTTGAAAAATCAAGAGAATGTAACTGTGACAAGGTAAACCACGACAAAACACTGCTGAAATAATCCAACTCTTGCATTTCAATGAAAGAAATTCAAAATGAACTTTGAAAAATTAAGAGAATGTAACTGTGACAAAGTAAACCACATCAAAACACTACTGAAACATTCCAACTCTTGCATTTCAATGAAAGAAATCCAAAATGAACTTTGAAAAATCAAGAGAATGTAACTGTGACAAGGTAAACCATAACAAAACACTACTGAAATATTCCAACTCTTGCATTTCAATGCAAGAAATCCAAAATGAACTTTGAAAAATCAAGCGAATGTAACTGTGACAATGTAAACCACAACAAAACACTACTGAAATATTCCAACTCTTGCATTTCAACAAAAGAAATCGAAAATGAACTTTTAAAAATCAAGAGAATGTAACTGTGAAATGGTAAACCACAACAAACCACTACTGAAATATTCCAACCCTTGCATTTCAATGAAAGAAATTCAAAATGAACTTTGAAAACTAAGAGAATGTAACTGTGATAAGGTAAACCACGACAAAACACTACTGAAATATTCCAACTCTTGCATTTCACGAAAGAAATCCAAAATGAACTATGAAAAATCAAGAGAATGTAAGTTTGACAAGGTAAACCACGACAAAACACTACTGAAATATTCCAACTCCTGCATTAAATCCAAAATGAACTTTGAAAAATCAAGAGAATGTAACTGTGACAAGGTAAAGCACAACAAGACACTACTGAAATATTCCAACTCTTGCATTTGAGCGAGCGAAATACAAAATGAACTTTTAAAAATCAAGAGAATGTATCTGTGACAAGTTAAACCATAACAAACCACTAGTTAAATATTCTAACTATAGCATCTCAACCAAAGAAATCCAAATTGAACTTTTAAAAATTAAGAGAATGTAACTGTGACAAGGTAACCCATGAGAAAATACTACTAAAATATTCAAATTCTAGCAGTTCAAGGAAAGAAATCCAAAAGGAAGTTTGAAAAATCAAGAGAGTGTACCTGTGACAAGGTAAACCACGACAAAACACTACTGAAAAATTCCAACTCTTGCATTTCAATGAAAGAAATTCAAAAATGAACTTTGAAAAATCAAGAGAATGTAACTTTGGCAAGGTAAACCATGACAAAACACTACTGAAATATTCCAACTCTTGCATTTCAACGAAACAAATTCACAATAAATTTTGAAATATCATTAGAAGGTAAGACCAAAATGTTAAAACACAACAAAACACTTCTGAAACATTCAATATAATGCAATTCAATGAACGAAATTCAAAATGAACAATGAAAAAAAATGAGACAGTAACTGTTACTAGATCAAGCACATAAAAACACAACAGAAATATTCAAATTCTTGCATTTCAATGAAAGAAATCCAAAATGAACTTTGAAAAATCAAGAGAATGTAACTGTCACAAGGTAAAGCACATCAAAACACTACTGTAATATTCCAACTCTTGCATTTAAACGAAACAAATACAAAATGAACTTTGAAAAATTAAGAGAAAGTAACTGTGACAAGGTAAACCATGACAAACCACTAATGAAATATTCCAACTCTTGCATTTCAATGAAAGAAATTCAAAATGAACCTTGAAAAATCAAGAGAATGTAACTGTGACAAAGAAACCATAACAAAACACTACTAAAATATTCCAACTCTTGCATTTCAATGAAAGAAATTCAAAATGAACATTGAAAAATTAAGAGAATGTAACTGTGACAAGGTAAACCACAACAAAACACTACTGAAATATTCCAACTCTTGCATTAAATCCAAAATGAACTTTGATAAATCAAGAGAATGTAACTGTGACAAGGTAAAGCTCAACAAGACACTACTGAAATAATTCAACTCTTGCATTTCAACGAGCGAAATTCAAAATGGACTTTGAAAAATCAAGAGATTGTAACTGTGACAAGGTAAACCATAACAAAACACTACTGAAATATTCCAACTCTTGCATTTCAATGATAGAAATTCAAAATGAAGTTTGAAAAATTAAGAGAATGTAACTGTGACAAAGTAAACAATGACAAAACACTACTGAAATATTCCAACTCTTGCATTTCAAGCAAAGAAATCCAAAATGAACTTTGAAAAATCATGAGAATGTAACTGTTACAAGGTAATCCACGACAAAACACTACTGAAATACTCCAACTCTTGCATTTCAACGAAAGAAATTCAAAAGGAACTTTGAAAAAATAAGAGAATGTAACTGTGACAAGGTAAACCACAACAAAACACTACTGAAATATTCCAACTCTTGCATTTCAACGAAAGAAATTCAAAATGAACTTTGAAAAATCAAGAAAATGTAACTGTGGCACGGTAAACCACGACAAACACTACTGAAATATTCCAACTCTTGCATTTCAACGAAAGAAATCCAAAATGAACTTTGAAAAATCAAGAGAATGTAACTTTGACAAAGTAAACCACGACAAAACACTACTGAAATATACCAACTCTTGCATTTCACAAAATAAATTCAAAATGAACTTTTAAAAATCAAAACAATTTAACTGTGACATCGTAAACCACGTCAAAACACTACTGAAATATTCCAACTCTTGCATTTCAACGAAAGTAATTCAAATTGGAATTTGAAAAAACAAGAAAATGTAACTGTGACAATGTAAACCACGTCCAAACACTACTGAAATATTCCAACTCTTGCATTTCAACGAAAGAAATCCAAAATGAACTTTGAAAAACCAAGAGAATGTAACTGTGACAAGGTAAACCACGACAAACACAACACTGAATCATTCCAACTCTTGCATTTCAGCGAAAGAAATTAGATATCAACTTTGAAAAATCAAGAGAATGTAACTGTGACAAAGAAACCATGACAAAACACTACTGAAATATTCAAACTCTTGCATTTCAATGAAAGAAATTCAAAATGAACTTTGAAAAATCAAGAGAATGTAACTGTGACAAGGTAAACCACGACAAAAAACTACTGAAATATTCCAACTCTTGCTTTTCAATGAAAGAAATCCAAAATGAACTTTGAAAAATCAAGAAAATATAACTGTGACAGGGTAAACCACGACAAAACACTACTGAAATATTCAAACTCTTGCATTTCAATGAAAGAAATCCAAAATGAACTTTGAAAAATGAAGAGAATGTAACTGTGACAAGGTAAACCACGACAAAACACTACTGAAATAATGCAACTCTTGCACTTCAATGAAAGAAATTCAAAATGAACTTTGAAAAATCAAGAGAATGTAACTGTGACTAGGTAAACCATAACAAAACACTGTTGAAATATTCCAACTCTTGCATTTCAATGAAAGAAATCCAAAATGAACTTTAAAAAATCAAGAGAATGTAACTGTGACAAGGTAAACCATAACAAAACACTGTTGAAATATTCCAACTCTTGCATTTTAATGAAAGAAATCCAAAATGAACTTTGAAAAATCAAGAGAATGTAACTGTGACAAGGTAAAGCACAACAAAACAGTACTGAAGTATTCCAACTCTTGCATTTCAACAATAGAAATCCAAAATGAACTTTGAAAGATAAGAGAATGTATCTTGATCTTTCAAAATGAACTTTGAAAGATCAAGAGAATGTAACTGTGAGATGGTAAACCACAACAAACCTCTACTGAAATATTCCAACTCTTGCATTTCAACGGAAGAAATTCAAAATGAACTTTGAAGAATTAAGAGAATGTAACTGTGACAAGGTAAACCACGACAAAACACTACTGAAATATTCTAAATCTTGTATTTCACGAAAGAAATCCAAAATGAACTTTGAAAAATTAAGAGAATGTAACTGTGACAAGGTAAACCACGACAAAACACTACTGAAATATTCCAACTCTTTGGAAAGAAATCCAAAATTAACTTTTAAAAATCAAGAGAATGTAACTGTGACAAGGTAAAGCACAACAAAACACTACTGAAATATTCCAACTCTTGCATTTCAATGAAAGAAATCCAAAATGAATTTTGAAATATCAAGAGAATGTAACTGTGACAAAGTAAACCACGACAAAATACTACTGAAATAATCCAACTCTTGCATTTCAATGAAAGAAATTCAAAATGAACTTTGAAAAATCAAGAGAATGTAACTGTGACAAGGTAAACCATAACAAAACGCTACTAAAATATTCCAACTCTTGCATTTCAATGAAAGAAATTCAAAATGAACTTTGAAAAATCAAGAACCTCTGCTGAAATATTCCAACTCTTGCATTTCAACGAAAGAAATTAAAAATGAACTTTGAAAAATCAAGAGAATGTAACTGTGACAAGGTAAACCACAAAAAACACTACTGAAATAATCCAACTCTTGAATTTCACGAAAGAAATCCAAAATGAACTTTGAAAAATCAAGAGAATGTAACTGTGACAAGGTAAACGATAACAAAACACTACTGAAATATTCCCACTCTTGCATTTCAATGAAAGAAATCCAAAATGAACTTTGAAAAATCAAGAGAATGTAACTGTGACATGGTAAACCACAACAAACCTCAACTGAAATATTCCAACTCTTGCATTTCAACGAAAGAAATTAAAAATGAACTTTGAAAAATTAAGAGAATGTAACTGTGACAAGGTAAACCATAACAAAACACTGTTGAAATATTCCAACTCTTGCATTTCAATGAAAGAAATCCAAAATGAATTTTGAAAAATCAAGAGAATGTAACTGTGACAAGGTAAACCATAACAAAACACTACTGAAATATTCCAAATCTTGCATTTCAATGAAAGAAATCCAAAATGAACTTTGAAAAATCAAGAGAATGTAACTGTAACATGGTAAAACACAACAAACCTCTACTGAAATATTCCAACTCTTGCATTTCAACGAAAGAAATCAAAAATGAACTTTGAAAAATTAAGAGAATGTAACTGTGACAAGGTAAACCATAACAAAACACTGTTGAAATATTCCAACTCTTGCATTTCAATGAAAGAAATCCAAAATGAATTTTGAAAAATCAAGAGAATGTAACTGTGACAAGGGAAAGCACAACAAAACACTACTGAAATATTCCAACTCTTGCATTTCAACAAAAGAAATCCAAAATGAACATTGAAAAATCAAGAGAATATAACTGTGAAATGGTAAACCACAACAAACCTCTACTGAAATATTCCAACTCTTGCATTTCAACGAAAGAAATTCAAAATGAACTTTGAAGAATTAAGAGAATGTAACTGTGACAAGGTAAACCACGATAAAACACTACTTAAATATTCCAACTCTTGCTTTTTACGAAAGAAATCCAAAATGAGCTTTGAAAAATCAAGAGAATGTAACTGCGACAAGGTAAGCCATGACAAAACACTACTGAAATAATCCAACTCTTGCATTTCAATGAAAGAAATTATAAATGAACTTTGAAAAATCAAGATAATGTAACTGTGACAAGGTAAACCACGGCAAAACACTACTGAAATCTTCTAACTCTTGCATTTCAACGAAAGAAATTCAAAATGAACTTTGAAAATTAAGAGAATGTAACTGTGACAAGGTAAACCATGACAAAACACTACTGAAATATTCCAACTCTAGCCTTTCAAGGAAAGAAATCCAAAATGAACTTTGAAAAATCAAGAAAATGTAACTGGGACAAGGTAAACCACGACAAAACACTACTTAAATATTCCAACTCTTGCATTTCAATGAAAGAAATTTAAAATGAACTTTGAAAAATCAAGAAAATGTAACTGTGACAAGGTAAACCACGACAAAAGACTACAGAAATAGTCCAACTCTTGCATTTCAAAGAAATATATTAAAAATTAACATTTAAAAATGAAGATAATGTAACTTTGACATGTTAAACCATGAAAAAACACTACTGAAATATTCCAACTCTTGCGTTTCAATGAAAGAAATCCAGAATGAACTTTTAAAAATCAAGAGAATGTAACTGTGGCAAGGTAATCAAAATGAACTTTGAAAAATTAAGAGAATGTAACTGTGACAAGGTAAACCACGAAAAACACTACTGAAATATTCCAACTCTTGAATTTCACGAAAGAAATCCAAAATGAACTTTGAAAAATCAAGAGAATGTAACTGTGACAAGGTAAACTATAACAAAACACTACTGAAATATTCCCACTCTTGCATTTCAATGAAAGAAATCCAAAATGAACTTTAAAAAATCAAGAGAATGTAACTGTGACATGGTAAACCACAACAAACCTCAACTGAAATATTCCAACTCTTGCATTTCAACGAAAGAAATTAAAAATGAACTTTGAAAAATTAAGAGAATGTAACTGTGACAAGGTAAACCATAACAAAACACTGTTGAAATATTCCAACTCTTGCATTTCAATGAAAGAAATCCAAAATGAATTTTGAAAAATCAAGAGAATGTAACTGTGACAAGGTAAACCATAACAAAACACTACTGAAATATTCCAAATCTTGCATTTCAATGAAAGAAATCCAAAATGAACTTCGAAAAATCAAGAGAATGTAACTGTAACATGGTAAAACACAACAAACCTCTACTGAAATATTCCAACTCTTGCATTTCAACGAAAGAAATTAAAAATGAACTTTGAAAAATTAAGAGAATGTAACTGTGACAAGGTAAACCATAACAAAACACTGTTGAAATATTCCAACTCTTGCATTTCAATGAAAGAAATCCAAAATGAATTTTGAAAAATCAAGAGAATGTAACTGTGACAAGGGAAAGCACAACAAAACACTACTGAAATATTCCAACTCTTGCATTTCAACAAAAGAAATCCAAAATGAACATTGAAAAATCAAGAGAATGTAACTGTGAAATGGTAAACCACAACAAACCTCTACTGAAATATTCCAACTCTTGCATTTCAACGAAAGAAATTCAAAATGAACATTGAAAAATCAAGAGAATGTAACTGTGACAAGGTAAACCACAACAAAATACTACTGAAATATTCCAACTCTTGCATTTCAACGAAAGAAATCCAAAATGAACTTTGAAAAATTTAGAGAATGTAACTTTGACAAGGTAAACCATGACAAAACACTACTGAAATATTCCAACTCTTGCATTTCAACGAAAGAAATCCAAAATGAACTTTGAAAAATCAAGAGAATGTAACTGTGACATGGTATTCAAAATGAACTTTGAAAAATTAAGAGAATGTAACTGTGACAAGGTAAACCACGAAAAACACTACTGAAATATTCCAACTCTTGAATTTCACGAAAGAAATCCAAAATGAACTTTGAAAAATCAAGAGAATGTAACTGTGACAAGGTAAACTATAACAAAACACTACTGAAATATTCCCACTCTTGCATTTCAATGAAAGAAATCCAAAATGAACTTTAAAAAATCAAGAGAATGTAACTGTGACATGGTAAACCACAACAAACCTCAACTGAAATATTCCAACTCTTGCATTTCAACGAAAGAAATTAAAAATGAACTTTGAAAAATTAAGAGAATGTAACTGTGACAAGGTAAACCATAACAAAACACTGTTGAAATATTCCAACTCTTGCATTTCAATGAAAGAAATCCAAAATGAATTTTGAAAAATCAAGAGAATGTAACTGTGACAAGGTAAACCATAACAAAACACTACTGAAATATTCCAAATCTTGCATTTCAATGAAAGAAATCCAAAATGAACTTCGAAAAATCAAGAGAATGTAACTGTAACATGGTAAAACACAACAAACCTCTACTGAAATATTCCAACTCTTGCATTTCAACGAAAGAAATTAAAAATGAACTTTGAAAAATTAAGAGAATGTAACTGTGACAAGGTAAACCATAACAAAACACTGTTGAAATATTCCAACTCTTGCATTTCAATGAAAGAAATCCAAAATGAATTTTGAAAAATCAAGAGAATGTAACTGTGACAAGGGAAAGCACAACAAAACACTACTGAAATATTCCAACTCTTGCATTTCAACAAAAGAAATCCAAAATGAACATTGAAAAATCAAGAGAATGTAACTGTGAAATGGTAAACCACAACAAACCTCTACTGAAATATTCCAACTCTTGCATTTCAACGAAAGAAATTCAAAATGAACTTTGAAGAATTAAGAGAATGTAACTGTGACAAGGTAAACCACGACAAAACACTACTGAAATCAAGAATCAACTTTGAAAAATCAAGATAATGTAACTGTGACAAGGTAAACCACGGCAAAACACTACTGAAATCTTCTAACTCTTGCATTTCAACGAAAGAAATTCAAAATGAACTTTGAAAATTAAGAGAATGTAACTGTGACAAGGTAAACCATGACAAAACACTACTGAAATATTCCAACTCTAGCCTTTCAAGGAAAGAAATCCAAAATGAACTTTGAAAAATCAAGAAAATGTAACTGTGACAAGGTAAACCACGACAAACCACTACTGAAATATTCGAAGTCTTGCATTTCAATGAAAGAAATTCAAAATGAACATTGAAAAATCAAGAGAATGTATCTGTGACAAGGTAAACCACAACAAAACACTACTGAAATATTCCAACTCTTGCATTTCAACGAAAGAAATTCAAAATGAATTTTGAAAAATTAAGAGAATGTAACTGACAAGGTAAACCATGACAAAACACTACTGAAATATTCCAACTCTTGCATTTCAATGAAAGAAATTCAAAATGAACTTGGAAAAATCAAGAGAATGTAACTGTGACAAGATAAACCACAACAAAACCCTACTGAAATATTCCAACTCTTGCATTTCAACGAAAGAAATCCAAAATGAACTTTGAAAAATTAAGAGAATGTAACTCTGACAAGGTAAACCATGACAAAACACTACTGAAATATTCCGACTCTTGCATTTCAACGAAAGAAATCCAAAATGAACTTTGAAAAATCAAGAGAATGTAACTGTGACATGGTATTCAAAATGAACTTTGAAAAATTAAGAGAATGTAACTGTGACAGGGTAAACCATGACAAAACACTACTCAAATATTCCAACTCTTGCATTTCAACGAAAAAAATCCAAAATGAACTTTGAACAATCAAGAGAATGTAACTGTTACATGGTAAACCAAGACAAAACACTAACGGTGGGAGGGGGAGCCAAAAGTTGGGGGAATGGAGCCCTTTTGTGTCTCAAAATGCGCAAATTAAAAAGTATTAAAAAATGGGGGTAAAAAAAGTTGGGGGGGGGGGGGCGGCCTGGGGGCTCTTTGGGGGCCCCGGGGCCCGGGGGCATTTGGGGGTCCGGGGGCCTTTGGGGGCCCATTGGGGTTGGGGAGAGGTTAGAACCTTTTGGGTTGCAGTAGGAGGGCCCTTTGGGGCTGGGGTAGAGGAGCTCACAACACTGTTCAAATAGAACTTGTGTATTATAACGACCACAGAGTTTCACCCCAAATCATCTTCTAAATCATCTTCTAAAATGTCTCTAACTGGTTTGCCCAAATAATTCCCTAAAATGTCTAAAACGGTTTCCCCCAAATAATTCCCTAAAATGTCTAAAACGGTTTCGCCCAAATAATCTTTAAACGTAATTTCTGCGTGTTCCTTTTGTTTTGGCATCCCTGCGCTGTCACATTTGAAATTCCTAAGAAACCCATTCCCGCGCTAATCTCTTCATCTCATAGGTGATGCTAGTTACACTATTATGGTTTCGATAGAATACTAATTTTATCCCTCAGACCTAAAGATCAGAGTAGCCGTATTTAAAAAATAGAATATTAATTTATCTCTTTAGAGTCCCGTATAATTCCTAGGAAACAAGTGATGTCATTTCTAATTCCCCTTTCGTGAATCAATAATTCCCCTTAGAAACAACAAATAAATTCCCTCGAGTCGATCAATAATTCCCCTCGATTATGCAAATCAATTTCTCAGAAATTCTCTCCCCTTCGTGGATCGATAGTCCTTGAATAAATTATAACCTGTCAGCGTTAAACTCAATTATAGATGGCAGCAGTGGTGTCGTACGGGAGTAATACCTGGCTCTCTACTCATATGAAGAATGCTTCTATAGACTTTCTCAGCTTAACAAAAGAGCAGACCCAAACCGATCAAAGTATTTTAGAAGGTTTCAGTAAAATTTTCTGGAAGCGTTCTCGAATCTGATTGTTGGGGTTAATCCTTTCTTTCGAAATTTTGGGCATTAAGGAGAATAATGGATAAATTAAGAAGGCCAATAGCGCAGTGCCAAAAACTTGTAATACGCCTATAGGATGAGTAACGAGCGCCGGAAGCTACAAAAAAACATATCAGCCATCACACCATGAAAGTGGCTAACACCACAGATTCCCATGGGTCCACGGACTACACTACTAACCGGCGAGTTACGCGTTGACCAAATAATTCATTGATCATCCTTCAAAAGTTCTTTGTCGATTCTACTAATCAGAACTAAATTAATTTAATAGAAGTGTTTCGACTATATTGCACAAGGAATCAGGTTAAACAATACAAAAGTAATAAAACTATAACACTCAAAAAAAAGAAGAAAAAAAGAGGAACATTTGTGCTAGTTGGTAATTTTTTTGCTGTTTCTTCTTGTGGCCCGACTTTTTCATATCCCCTTCCACTGTTTTTCCACTTTGGATGCCAAGGGCACCGACGAAAAATTTCCCAAGGAGAGGGGGGCAGACACCAAAATAGCAGTTGTGATTGGGTGACAGTTTAGGCGGTTTAGGGCACCAAACTACGAGTTTACCCCAAAGAGTACAAATTTGCAATCCATTTAAAATCCTGGGAAGTTATTTGGTTTAAAAGTATCAATAACTATATTTTATGCTTTCAAGTTGCAAAAGAAGTAATGCCATACGGTGGTAGCGCTGTGTTCAACCAAAATGAGTCGCTTTATTTGTATTGAAATTAGGCTATGTTGGGTGATCTGTAATTGCGTATCAGCTATACTGAGGGGGGAGTGTGTCATTGTTTAGGTAGGGGTAGGGTAGATTCCTAAATAAGTACATTTTAATGAACAAACTGCTTACTCTTCACGAGGCTTCAGATAAACGTTGAAAGAGGAAGGGGGAGTATGAATTAATTAGAATGGTTCTCTGTACAGCTAATATGTTAAATTCCCATATCTACTAGCACCGAGGTGGAAAAGGCAAGGCAGGTCATCATCAGCCCCGCTGTGAAATTTCCTTGGGGTGGCAAATACTACTAGGAACTTAGTTTTCAGCAATTTTAAACGGTAATATTTTTCTTTTTCTATTTATATGAAGTACTTCAATGTATTTAAAAAATATATGTCATGTATTTATCCATAAGAAAATCCATTGTAGAGGTTGTGATGGCTTTAGTTATGCGTAAGATCAAAAGTCTCACAGAATTTCCATCCATACAAATAATAATAGTCCTTTTCACCCAACCACAATTCTTTAGTAGTAATATTAACAAGGACTTTTCACCAAAATTACTATTCATCGCCAATTTTTAAAGTATATTCAAATTTTATTCAAAATTGAAATTTCAAATTTAAACGTAGGACGGTACTAATTTTTAAAAGCAATTGAAAAGGGATTTAAGGGACCGGTATCTCAAATTATATTTTGGTTAGGCTTGGGTAAGATTTGGAAAACAATCAGAAATTAAATAAAAAAATAGCTTTTCAACTGAAAGCAAGGAAAAGATTTGAAACCTATTTGAACAGATTATTCTTTGTATGAAGGGGGAAGTCTCCTCCTTAGGCCCTTACTCTTTACTGTGAAGTTTGGCTTTTTTCCAAGTTTTTAAAGGAAATTTGCACTTGAAAAAAAAATTCAAAGCACGAGAATGAGTGTAGAAGTCCCAAATTCCCAAAATTCCCAATTTGCCGGGGCCCATGTTGGATATAGAACCGTTTTCAACGGTGTTCTTAATTTTTTTGAGATGATCCGTTTTGCACTGAGAAGCCCGTTCATGGTGGTGAAACCGAGACGTTTCTAATGCTGGTTATGTTCATATTGACAGCTGAGAAAGATTGCTCAGTCGCATCGGAAGTGTGTGGGAGAAAAAGTAGCCTTGAAGTTAAACACTCAAGCAGAGGAAAACGCTTTGAACAATTAACAACTGTTTGCCAGTAAACCCAAGTCCAAAACACGGTTGGACATGAGTCTATCGAAGTACGAAGCTCAGAGCAAACGGGTAATCTCTTCTACTCTTGGACGATATCTTCCAGGTCATTGTCACTCAGCATGTTCGGAAACTGAGCCAGAAGCGGTGCCAGGCTTGGCTGGTTTTACTCTACTCCCATAGTATAGCGTGGATGAAGCCTATTGAAGTTTCTTACCGATGAATACCTGGAGTTGAAAAACGCTTTCTCATCTCGTCACAGAGCACGATCAAAAAATTTCTATGCTCTGTTTTAAACTCAACTGCAGTAGATAGAGATACCTTTTCTTGGCAAAAATCATTTCCCCTCGGCTCCCACATTCCACGTCCTTGACATCGACGTAGTAGTTTGTGTCATGTGGGTTTATGAGGCGGGAATCGCTCTTTTCGGTATAACTAGGCAAAAAAAGTGGGATGCTATTGTTTTCTACAGTTCAGGAAAACGATTATAGACAAGACGATTCTGGGTGTCCTCTGCCTGAAATTGCTTGTTTAGGTGTTCGATATACTTCAAAATATGCACCAGCAAGGCAAAGTCAGCCTTGAAAACTGCTGACAGCATGTTTTTTAGTATGACAGTGGCCTTCCCCGGCGTGTTGGCCTCTTTGAGACTTTCTGCACGGAAGAAAAAAGACAAGCACTCCCACTGCTCCAAACATCGAGATACAAACGGCTTGTTTAGACAACCATCAAGTTGTTATTCTTCTCAAAAGTCGATGTTCTTTCAACTCCATTTACTTTTGGAATTCCAGAATCTCTCTGGCCCGTTTTGGGCTCATACAAAAATAGCTGCGCACATCCTGAAAAAAATCTTCAATTGCTCTTTAAAATTGTTTGCCGGTAATTCTAGCACGTCTGTGAATGGAATGGCATGAACAACCAAGTACAAATAAACTGGAGCTGTATTCTGACAGTACCACCTTGCTCCCCGATCACAACTGACATATTGGCTGCAGCAAAATCTATTTGGTTTGTCTTTGGAGCTCCAATTTCTTAAAAAAGTAGTTTAGTTTTGGCCTGGTAAATATCTTCAGCTGCACATTGCTGAACTTCACAGGAAAACTGTCTTCTCGATCAACACCATTCAGATCAAGATGGTGAACAACTATATCCAGGCTCTGTTTGTTACTCAAGTCTGTGCTTTCATCAACTATTATCGAGAATGTCTGCTTCTTGATCATTTCGCATAGATCTTCGAAACCAAATACACCAAAAACGGTATTCACGAGATGTGAACGACGTTAAAATTTGGATTGTACCAAACAATTTTCAAATGCACCGCATTGTACCAGGACTTCTAAATTGTATCAAAAACGGTACAATTGCACCTCGTTGGCAACGCTGGTAGCGTCTTCTTTTCCCAAACATGATACATATTTGATACCGCGTCACAACGCCCTGAGCAGTGTCGTCACAGCCTAGTTCAGTTGCTACCCGCAGGGTTGCCACCGCTGGTGATTTATCACCAGATCTGGTGATTTTTCATCCTCCTGGTGATTTTTCTGGTGATTTTCTTGAATCTGGTGATTTCTGGTGATTTTCTTTTTTTAACTGGTGATTTTCATTTAATTTGTTGACTTTTTACAAAATTGGCTGACATTCGATGCATGATTGGTTTCGCTGTCTTACTGAGGTAAAATAATCAGTGAATTTCATATTTTATGTCTTGTTTTTATTCGTTATTCCTAAAGAGGGGCGTTATTTTGGGCTTCTGTGTATCCTTTTAGCTTGGCAATGGGCTTCCCCATAGTTACAAATTTTAATTAATAAATACATACATGTGTGATAAACAGAGATTGAGGCTCAGAAACGAAAAAAAAATTCTCAGGCAAAGAAAGCATAGTCCCACATGAACATAGGTTCAGCAGCCTAGGCTAGGTCTTTTTCAAGGAACTTAACAGTCTTAAGAAACCAGAGGGCCCAGTCTCAAGGGGCTCTCGTCTAAGGAACCAGGAAAATAAGATTTATCACCGCTTGTCTTATATTTCAGCTTAGACTTGATCCACGACAATTTTCCGAAAATAAAATAAATATATAAGAAATTGACACCATTTGAGGCGTCTTTTTCAGAGCTAAAGCTTACCACTAAGGATACCAACTATGGTAGGGGGATTAAAAACGCACATAAGCAAATGAAATTCGATTTGAGGACAAACGAGGATTATTGGGGTTATTCTTTTCAATGGAAACCTAGAAAAAAGAAATGATTTTGCAAAGTAAAACCAAAGAAAAGTTTAGTAGTAGTTAAATAAATAAAAAGGCTCTTCATGTCCAGTAACAGGAATTTAGGTAACAATTTCAGTCTTAGCCTGGAGAGCCGGTTTTAGGTATAAATTCTCTTCCTTCTTGAGCAGTTGACGACCTTTAAAAAACATAATGTCCTAGCTCAGGGTTCCCAATGCATCTTTTTGGTGTAAAGCTTATCATTATTGACCACGGATTTCTGGTATTTTTTTTGGGGGGGGGGGAAATCTGGTGATTTCTGGTGATTTTCTTGGTGAAAAACTGGCGATTTTTATTTGGTTGTGGTAACAACCCTGGCTACCCGGCATTCATAGGTTTAACCTGATGTGTACATCGGAATCGCGCGTGCGTGAAGCCGGAGTATGAATTTTGTGTAGTTTTATTTTAAATGTGTTTCACTTTTTTTTTTAACGGAGTAGAGCCTTTGTCGATACTGTATATTGTCTCTATTGTGTACTAGTAGGAGTAGTAGTATTTGTAATAGTAATATTAGTAGCCCTGACAGTTTTAGCTTAATATCCCAAGTCATAGCTGGGATGTTGCTGATAGACCTCTTTGGTAATCGACAGGTACATTGCGCGCTTTAGTTTAGCTTTGCATTCCCCTCAGAGCGCCCTGAAAGTTTCAACTTGCTGCCGTTCCTAAATTTCACCATTGCCTGTGAATTTTAGCCTGATATGATTTGTCAATGAATTTTAAATCATTCTTTGTTTTGTTGTCTAGAAGATAAGAATCTCTATATGGTAGTATCTCTTAATTCAGATTTAAACTATATTTAAACAATATGCATTTGTTTCGTGTATTTGTTACTTTCATGTATTTTCGGGCTACTGTTAACATATTTGCACAAAGATGCCTAAAAAGGTTCGTTCATTTTGTTTCTTTGTATTATTTTTTTTTTTAAAGTTATTGCTTAGCAGAACTTGGTTGATAATGCCACATAACATGAGCCAGTCTATTTATTGGAAAAACTATAGGGTTCTTAGCCCTATGAAGTAAGTTTCCTGAATTTAATTAAGTAATAATTTTGATGTTACAGTGTTTAGTTCAGAAAAAAAACTCATGATTCCCTAATAATACCAATATTTTTTTTTGTTCTTCGATGTTTTTTTAAACTATGGCTATTTTCAGCTGTCTTAAGAAAAATACCATCCCCCTCCAACCTTAGGTGTATGTGCTTCATGAAGCTCTTATCTCAAAGCTTTTGATGAATGTATGTATATCATGGTTGCAGCAACTGCTGCAATCTAGTAAAGAGTGATTCACGGCTTATAATAATCATTCACAGTTTATGCCACATATATTTGGAAAAATATTTCAACTGGCCCGTGATACTTCCCTATTATTGATGGCGTATAGATAAGTTTTATCTCTTCTTTGGAGAAATTAAATAAAAAAAACAAGGTTTTTAAACTGAAAGTAAGGAGCGACATTAAAACTTAAAACGAACAGAAATTATTCCGTATATGAAAGGGACGGTCCCCTCCCCAACGCCTCGCTCTTTAGGCTACAGTTTTTTATTGTTTTAAAAAATAGGGTTGTGAGAGAGTCAAACTTTAGCCTAAAGAGGGAGGCATTAAGGAGGGGATAGCCCCTTTGATATACGGAATAGTTTCTGTTCGTTTTAAGTTTTAATGTCGTTCCTTACTTTCAGTTTAAAAAAATTATTTTTTTATTTAATTTCTGATCGTTTTGTTAGTTAATGCAGCTTTAATTTGCATAAAAATTTTACTTTTCTTTTGCTAAATGGATGTCTTTACAAATTAACTTACGTAACTAACTTCTATATTCGTATATTTTTCTTCTGGAAAAAAATACAAAGTAATAGATTTTTGCAGCTATGAGCTTGAAAAATAGGTAATAGTGATTTTTGATATACTGAATTCTGATGGTGTGCTTTTTATTAAAATTCTTTCACTTGTAGGTGATTTTATACCCCTCTTTAAAAAATCAAGTACAGTTTCTCATGTCTGGGACCTTTGATGAATAATACTAAACTGAATAAAATTTATATATTTAGGATCAGCATTATAAACCCATTCTTTTGATACATTTATTGACATCAAAATTCCGTTTTTAAAAGTTTCGATTATTATTGAGCCGTATCGCTTGTTTTTTTATTGTTTTTTTATTACGTATATGAAGGGGTTCTCCCCTTAGTCAATACTACGCTCTTTACGTTAAAAGTTAAAAACAATTTTGATTCACAAACCCCTTAGTCACAAAGGCCCTTTAATTAGAATAGATAGCTCTTTTGAAAGCACTAAAAAAAAGTGTAGCGTAAAGAGCGAGGTATTGACTTGGGGGAGAACCCCCTCACATACGTTATAATTTCTGTTTGTTTTAAGTTCTAATATTCCTTCTTACATTTCAGTTGAAAAAACTTGTTTTTTTTATTTAATTTCTGATCGTCTAATGATCGATTTAATTTCTAATGCTTGGAAATCCGGCGCCCCCTGCATGGAACTGTTTCTTACCCCAAAGAAACATCCTCCACGGAACTATTCTCCAGAGTAACCCCCTCCACTCGCCCCCCCCCCAGAAAAAATTCTTCCTGAAAATGGTTGTATACTTCACAGTAACCAATAAATAATGCTGGCAAGTCCGACGCTCCCTTCATGGCAATTTCCCTTCCCCCATTAACAGATCCTCCAACATAACCACCGACCCACCCGTCCCGCCCACTACCAGAAAAAAAACTCCGGAAAACTTCTGTATACTTCCCAATAACCAATTCTATATGTTAACATTGGGTAAAGTTCATAACTTTTAGCCCTCCCTCTGGGAACTTTGGGGGATTAAGTCATCCTAAGAGACATATTTATTATATTTTCGACTATGCTGAACAAAATGGCTATCTCAAAATTTTGATTGGGTGACTTTGGGAAAAAAATAAGCGTGGGAGGGGGCCTAGTTGCCCTCCATTTTTTTTGGTCACTTAAAAAGGGAGCTAGAACTTTTAATTTCCGTTCCAATGCGCCCTCCCACTATATTCTAGGACAACTGGGTCGATACGATCACCCCTGGGGAAAAAAAAACGAAAAAAAAACAAATAAACACGCATCCGTGATCTTTCTTCTGGCAAAAAATGTAAAATTCCACATTTTTGGAGATAGGAGCTTGAAAACTCTATAGTAGAGTTTTCTGATACGCTGAATCTGATGATGTAATTTTCATTAAGATTCTATGACTTTTAGAGTTTTTTCCCCCTTTTTTTGAAAATCAGTCAAATTTTCTCAGGCACGTAACTTTTGATGGGTAGCACTAAACTTGATGAAAATTATATATTTAAAATCAGCATTGAAATCTGATTCTTTTGATATATCTATTGGTACCAAAAACCCGTTTTCTAGAATTTCGGTTACCATTGAGCCGGGTCACTCCTTACTTACAGTTCGTTACCACGAACTGTTTGATTTCACCTTCCAGCTCACGACTTAAGCTATAGCTTGCAATTATCAACTCTTAATTTTTTGCTAACTTATGATTTCCGTTTCTTTTACACTTTTATTGCCAATGATTTGAGTTCACTTCAAATGCTGAAGCCCAAGAAGCAAAAATAACACAAGTATACTTTCTTTTTGGGAAACTCAACCATGGCTCATAGCAACAAAAAGCTTGTAGATACGTTTATGAAAAAAACTGCCCTGTGAGAAAAATTACCATTTGTAGCTGATTCAGGAATGATAACTATAATTTCGTTAATCTTAATAGTAAAATACTATTCTGAAAACAAATATACAAGAATTTTCACTAAGAGCCTGAAATCCCTCGCAAAGATGTTGGATCGAAATGAAAAGTACACAATTGGAATCGCCATTACACGAATACCCATTATACGAAAACTGCCCCCCCCCCCACCTTGAACAACAAGTTCACCAAAAAGAATACTGAGGTGTTCTCTTTTTCATTCTTTTATTTTTGTCGCCAATAATTGGGCCCTGGAACACCGTGGAGAGCTCTAAAGGGTACATTTGAAAGCTAATTTTTGTATCTATATATACTATTTAAAATTCGATTTGATAATGCCATCGTAAAGTGCCATATGTCACCCAAATTGTAACTTGGGTACCATTTCTAAAGGGGAAAGGATGGACATAATAAAATGAGCACTATCATAATTTCCATGTCGTAAACCCTAAGCCCGAGGCATGCATTTCTAGCACTTGTAGACCCCCTTCCCCACCAGAGTTTTTAAAAATTCTCATAAATGGTCTGTTGACTAATAGAACAAGACTGGTTATAGTGGGTAGGTGGCTAATTTTGGTTAGGGGTGTCAATTCCCAAAAACTGTAGTGAGGTAGAGTTAATATGTGTTTTTATACTCTAGAGGGGGGCAAATTTATTGCTGGGTATTTTGAATGAAAATACTTCAGAAAAGATTTTTATTTTAAGATCTAGACGGGGACAAAAAATAGGAGGGCACATAGACCTCTGTCCTCAACTTCTTAATTGACGCCAATAGGATTAGCAGGCAGCTGCAACATCATAGAGACACGGTTAAAAGCTTAATTCAAAGCTATTGATACTTTCAGCGTACTTTTTGTAGATTTCTCGTTGAAGAGCATTAAAAAGCCACACCGACCGGTGATAAAACCTTGAGGTTTAAGTTATTTTATTGCCTTAAGAGAAATTGCTTAAGGATTGTTCTGGGTACCCGGCTGACTGACCGTATGTCAAACAATAGGCTGTGCCAAAAATGCGGTTCAATACCGCTATATAGGGCTATAATGAAAGAAAGGTTTAGATGGCTAGGGCAACGTTGTGCGGATGACAGATTGCAGAAGATTGTTCTTTTTGGCCAACTGTCTAGGGCTAAACGGAAAACAGGTCGTTCTCGTCTGGGGCGGGAGGACGTCATAAAGAAAAATTTAAAGGAAATGGGAACTTCGTGGGGATGTGTGTGTGTAAAAAGGGAGGCTTTGAATAGATTAGGATGGAGGAGGAGCTTGCGTAGCTGCGTTGGCCTCAGACGGCTTGATGCTGCAGTGAGTTGTTAGTAGTAGTAGGAGTAGTAAATATTTAGTATGTAATAAAGGGGCGATTGGAAACGGAAATACGACAAACTTTTCTTCACAAGGCTGTGTAGCCTAGATATACAAGCTTTCTGTCGCATCAGTGGTAAACTATTTTCGAATCTTGGATAATGTTTTTGGAAACACGTATTCCATTTTAAGTGCCCACCAATTTCTACTGATCAATTCTCCTAAAATATTAGCGTCAAAGAAGAAAAAATAATGAAAGTATACTTTCTGACGAGAGGATCCAATTCTTTGCAGGATAGCGGTAGAAAATTGCATAAATAACACTACAAACTTCCGTAAAGTATATTTACTAAATTCTCAAATTCTTTTAGTTTCCTACATGTTTCTAAAAGCTGTATGTATTTCAGAGAGTATAATGTTTCACAGATAATTAATTTTTTTTATTATTTGCGACGCCTTAAACATGTCAAGGATAATATACGCCATGGACTCTTCATATGACAAATTTCAGATTTTTCAAAGGGAAAATTTAAGAGAGATGTGAAGTTAAACGTAAAATTAAAGCCCCCTCCCCCCCCCCTTTTTTTTTTTTTTTTTTTTAGCAAAATCTCATGTTGACTCCTTTAGTTTCTTTGCCTAAGTTGGAAAAGATCTTTTTATAAGGTTTAGTGTCTTTATACTGAAACCTAAAAAAAACACACAGAAATTACTTAAAAAAAAAAAAAAAAAAAACAGTTGTTCTTAGGAAAGTGAAGAGCGAAGTTGGAATTTAAAACGAACAACAATTACTACTTTGCAGTTTTGGAACATATTTTTGAAAAACTGTCTCAAATTAACTGGCGCGTGGAATTTCCCTGTATTTGAACTATTCAGAAAAAACTGGCACTTTGCTGAAAACAAAAAACAGACGCAACAAAACAGGATTAGAAACAGGAGAATCCTCAACTGGCTTACAGAAAATAAAAGAGTAGCTCATAAAGCTCTCAATAGCCTTTTACCGGCAATGAAATCAATAAATGTTGCGACACGATTTGAACTCTCTAAAAACACGATTTTAGCTCTCAACAGTTATAGGATAATATCACGAGCCAGTTTATTTGAAACGATTTTTCGATAATATCTTGTAGAAATTGCGATGCCATAATTTTTGTTTATTTTTAGTTTCAACTTTGCTCTTTACTTTCCGTCAGAATTTTAAATTAATCGCTCTCATGTTAGTATTAACCACTTTTTCCAGCCTTTTGGATTATTAAAAATAGAACATATGGCGATCTGTTTTTTTTAAACTAAATTATTCGACAAAACACCATCTAAAATGTTGTTACGCATAAAAGTTTGCTTCTGCTATCGAAGAAGACATTTTTGTCAATAAATAATAATCAAAAATAGTCTAAAAGACGTCGGTATAATTATCGAAAGTAATAAAAATAATTGAAAAAATGCACTATTCGTTATTTGAACATCTGAAATATCAATAGCTTAAATTTTGCTGTAAATGTTGAAAATTCTGGTCCACTCGCTAGGATGGTTTTGTTTCATGTAGTTAATGATTTTGTCGGCATTGACTTTTTGAACCTCGGAGCATTTTCTGCAGTTTCTTTGGAGTACTTCTGGCAAGAGATCTGAAAATATCGGAAGGCTTATATTACGGTTTTAAACAGACGCAAAGATTAAGGGCGGATATACGGACTTTCAGCCTTTGCTACTCAGGGCTTGTTAAAGAAGTTTGATAAACGTAACTAAAAGATTTTTACGAATAAAAATTACCCCATGCACAAGGTTGATAATTATCCTTAAGATCTCGCTGTTAGCGTGGCAGAATTTTTTCCCAACTCAAACGTTAAAGTATATATTTAAAATTTTTTGCTATCACACTAAAATCTAGGGCCTTTAGGAAGGTTAACATCGTATGTGAGGTAGTTTTCGCTCATTTAAAGAGCATTAGTTTTTTTAAACTAAGTTTCTGATCGTTCTTTTTTTTTCTTTTTTTTTGCGCCCAAAGGTTTCACATCGAATGGTGCTGTTGGATGACGACAAGTCTAGGGAACTGAGGGATAAGATCGTGTAGTCATTATGGTTTTAACAAAATGTTGCACGAACCTGCGGTTGATGGCACTTTTAGCTGCAAATTATCATTAACCGATGGCATATTTGGTCTCATTTACCAAATGATACCATGAGGATTCACCATGAGACATGATGCACTTGTTCAAAGAGCACAGCTGACGACATAATTTTAAATCGAAAAAGGACTTCTGGAACTTTTATGACCAACAATTCATTACGCTCAGCCGCGGGGAAGAAAGAAGACATTGTTCAACAAAACGGACATACAATATGCTTATTAGGCAAGAAAAATCGTTAGAAAGCCGAATAGGCAGTTCTATACCGTGAAATAACCCACAATAACATAGAATCTGTTTTAAATACATTCTTAGACCATTTTGGCTATACATGACAAATGAAAGTCAGAGAGGAAAGAAAATAACAAAATGAAAAATAAAATAAAAAAAGGTGAAAAAACGAGCATTTTGTCAGCCAGTGGCGAACCACGAAGAAGAAGAAATAAGCAAATATTTCGACGAGGACCTCCGCCGAGTCCTTGTCGAAATATTTGCTTATTTCTTCTTCTTCATGGTTCGCCACTGGCTGACAAAATCCTCGTTTTTTCACCTTTTTTAAATTTTATTTTTCATTTTGTTATTTTCTTTCCTCTCTGAGTTTCATTTGTCAGAATCATTTGTTTTGATAGTTGATTTTCTCCTCGGAGGGAGAAGATCACCCTTTTTTCAAAGACATCATCATTTTCTCAGATAGCATAATATCCACAAGTAACTCGAAATCTATTCAAAGTTTATTTTCTTCTGTATTTTCTTCTCCAGTTCGTGACTTTTAAACTGCGCTCAATTTGAGCGCGTACCACTGTATACTAGCTGTTCGTTATTGCGAGCACCATAGCTTTTAATGTAAAATATGTAAACCTATTTTTTTCATGTTTATATAAGTTAACATTTGTAGTAAAAACAAAGCAAATACCAAATGCGATAATGCCTACCAAGGGTGTTTCTCCTGCAGTTAGAGTAGGGCCGATGATATCCTCCCATGCAAAGGCCCTGCTAAGTATCTATCCCCAATAGATAGGTGTGCATAAAAGCATGCTGGTTGATTTCCAAAATAAATATATAAATTTTTATGTTTCAGATAAATTTCAAAACTTTGCAAAATCTCCTATTTTAGTAAACGTTCAAAAAGCGATCAATTCTTGATTATACCTAATATGACATAATTCGTTCGTCGGGGCGTCGTACTTGCAATCAACTATTCTATCCTTCTAAAATGAACCAGTAATTGCGTCAGTCAGCATACCGGTTTGCTTACGTTAAATAAGTATTCTTCGCAGCATATGGCCAGTAGCATCTACAGCTGTTTTTTTTCTTTAACCTTCATAACAAGGAATGTAAATGGAAATGAAGGACAGCCTTTAAGAAAAAGATGAATAACGAAATTAAAACTAACCTTTCATGTCTCGACCAGTCTTGTCACACTTTCCTTCATTTAAAATGCATTTTATTTGAGTTTGAACATACTTCTTGTTCTTCAACAGGGAATCAACGTCGATGTTTTCAAGTTGTCCAGGTTTTTGACGACGGACGCGGTTATGGGCGCTTAAAACAGCGACAGAGCAGCTTATAACAAGCAAAAGAATAACCGTCTTCATTTTATCCTGGAATACAAACCTTATATACAATTGCATGTAATTTGCAGGATACTAGTGCAACTCTGATTCCGCATGATACACAATAAAAAGAAAACTGAATAGACAATTGTAAATTCAATTTTTTTTTAGAAGATCCCAGAATTGGGGAATAGTAAAAATTAGAGTACTCGTTAACCGGTTCTAAAAAATTCAAAGAAACGGGTATGCGGTCTAGTTGTGGCACTCAATTAGCTATTAATATATTAAAAAAAGTGAATTCACAGCCATTTGAACAAGTAGGTGCCTTAATCAGGCCACTAGACATCCAACTAGAATGAACAGCGGTCAGTCAAATAAACTACGTTTCGACAGAAATGTCGGACTTCCATAAAACTTAGCAAATACACAAATATGTATAGGAAAAGGGGGAGAATTGCAGAGACAAAGACTTTTTATCGAGGGCAATAGAGCCCCTTCTACACGAGCATCCTGTATTTCAGAATGTTATATTTTTTTTTATCCATACTCCGTATCGGCGGCATATACAAATTGATACACTTCTAATTTTCTTAGAATGAACATACTTTGATCTTTTTTATTTGAAGCTCTTTCACTTTTTTTCATCAAAAGCTGCTGATGCTATTATTTGCACAAATAGATGCTACTAGGCTATTTGCAATTTATTCAATGGCTAAAACTGCGTCAATCGAACACAACTGATTAATTGCAGGTGATATTGCGGGTTGCGCATTGTCATTCCCGCTTGTTGACTAATCATATGCTTTGACCTGTCTCTGGCCGTGCATCGTATATTACTTTTAATCCGGTCACCCGACGTAACTGTGAATAACAGACATTCCCCACAGTTCCTGTCCACAGGATTTTCCCAAAAACTTAAATCCGGAAGAATGTTCTCTTTAGAAGAAATTAGAAGGAAACAGTCTTGGAAAGAACTAATAAATTAAACTGAATATTTGACGTAAAATGATATTAATTGCTGAAAGCTCATCAGTTCAAAATTTTACTGTAATTTTAATGTTTATTTTCTATATTAAGTACAAAAGAAAACATTTGTAATATAATTCGTTTTCAGTAAAGCGCCAATGACGCAGTAGGTTTTAGTAACCTTATTTTAAGTATGGCAGTAATTTTAATTATTTTAGCTTTTTTCAATTTGACAGAATTTCTGGGAGTATTTGTATAGCCAATTCCTTATCTAGTTCTAATTAGTGTATTTTGATGTGTCTTAACGTCCCCTCGAAATTTCTATATACAGTTATACAGAATAGTTACAGTTATTGAACTACAACTGAGATAGCTGGCTGTCTCAAAATCTGTTGCGGATGGGTTTGGGGAAAAAAAAGTGAGGGGGGGCTAGTTGCCCTTAACCCTCTTGACCCTTAAAGTGAACTAGAGCTTTCAATTTCCAATCAAATGAGCGCCCTATGGAGTTTATACAAGCATTTCTTTCATAAGAACCATACATGCCCTTAGGGTATAACTTTGAACGCCTTCCCTTGGGCCCTGGAGGGTTATATTGACACCGGAGATTTTCTTATGAGACCTTTGAACTATTTTTAACAAAATTTCTATCTCAAAATTTTCATCAAATGGGTTTGGAAAAAGAAGGCGTGAGGGGGGGGGGGTAGCTACCCTCAGATCTCTTTTGAATATTAAAAGTGAGCTCGAAGTTTCAATTTCCTATAAAATGACCTCTATCTGAAGTTTAGATGAGCATCCCTTTCATAACAACCATATATGCCCCAGGGCATAACTTACAAAGCCTGCCCCTGGGCCCTGGAGGGGGGGGGGGGGGTTGTAACGACATCTGAGTTTTTGTTATCTGACTTTTGAGCAATTTTTAAATTAATGGCTATGTCTAAGTTTTTATTGGATGCATTTGGAGAAAAAGGGGCGTGAGGGCTAGTTGTCCTCCAATCTCCTTTGACTCTAAAACAGTAAACTAGAACTTTCAATTTCCAATCAGATGAGCCCTCTCTGAAGTTTTTACGAGCATCCCTTCAATAAGAACCATATATTCCCCCAGGGTATAACTTACAACACCTTCCCTCGGGCCCAGGGGGAGCAGTGTCAACCCCGGAGTTTTCGTTATATGGTCTATGAGCTATTTACAAAAAAGGCTATCTCAATAAAATAAAAGTTCAAAATAGGGATAAAATCCTTTTTAATAGAGAGTGTACTGACGGTCACTGTATATGTGACCGAAATATCTGGTATTTTTTGTGAAATTTTATCCGTATTTTGAACTTTTATTTTATCGTCATGGAAAGGCAGTGTGGTCTCCAAAATTATCTAGGCTATCTCTCCAATCTCTTTTTAATCTTAAAAAGTGAGCTAGAACTTTCAATTTCCAATCAAATTAGCCCTCTTTGAAGTTAATACGAGCATCCCGTCCATAAGATCCATATATGCACCCAGGGCATAACTTGTAAAGCCTGCCCCCGGGCCCTGGGGGGTCATGTCGACACCGGATCTTTAGTTATATGATCTTTGAACTATTTTTAACAAAATAGCTATCTTAATATTTTTATCGGATGCATTTGGGAATAAAGGGTTGGGGGGGGGGGGAAGCTGGTAACCCTCCAATATCTTTTGACATTTAAAAAGGGAACAAGAACTTTCGATTTCTAATCAAATTATACCTCTGTGAAGTTTATGGGAGCATTCCTTCCATAGGAACCATATATGCTCCCACGGCATAACTTATAACCCTTGCCCTGAAGACTATGGGGGGAGTGTCCTGCTCAAACATATAATTTCCAGAACTTTCAACTACGTTGAACAAAACGGCTATATCAAAATTTTGATTAGATGTGTTTGGGGAAATGGTGGGCGTGGAAGGGGTGTAAGTTGCCTTCCAATCACTTTCGACTATTGAAAAAGAAATAGCAATTTAAATTTCCAATCGAATGAGCCCTTTCTAAAGTTTCTACGACAACGCTTTCTATAAAAGCCTTTTATACCCCCAGGGCACAACCTACAACCCTTGCCCTAAGGGCTGTAGGAGGGTGTCATCCTCAAAGACCTAATTTGCCAAAATTTCAACTACGTTGAACAAAATGGCCATTTCAAAATTTTTAGTGGATGTGTTTGGGGAAATGGTGGGCGTGAGAGGGAGGTTAGTTGCCCTCCAATCACTTTCGACTATTAAAAAGGGCACTAGCCCTTTAAATTTCCATTCTAATGAGTCCTTTTTGAAGTTTCTACAACAAAGCTTTCAATAAAAACCTTATATGCACCCAGGGCATAACTTACAACCCTTGCCCTGAGGGCTGTGGGGGAGTCTCCTCCCCAGAAACATAATTTCTATCTGAAAATCAACTACGCTGAATAAAATGGCTATCTCAAAATTTTCATTGGATGTGTTTGAGGGACTGGCGGGCGTGGAAAGGGTGTTAGCTGCCTACCATTCACTTTTGACCCTTAAAAAGGGCAATAGAACTCTCAATTTCCAATCGAATGAGCCCCCTTGAAGTTTCTACAACGACCCCTTCCATCTGAAGTGCCTCTGGGAGGAAAAAAAATTATAAAAAAACATTGAAGCCGTATGGCCTTTACTACAGGCACCGCTATAGCGTTGCCTCTGATTGGCTTTGACATGTATGGATAAATGCTGACCGAGCAACGAAATACAAATCGTAAAGCAAACGAAAAAGTAAAAGCTTTACATTTAAGGTGTGGGCCTGTAGCACAAAGGGGCGTTAATTCATGAAAGTTTTGAAAAAGGAGGCAACATTTATTTTTCAAAATGCAGGAGGAGGGGGATGTGCGTATGGGAATTTTGCTGTTTTTTCAAATTTCCGAAGAAAATAGAAAAAAAGGCATTTTTAAATAAAAATAGCAAATGAGTATTTTTTTTAATCTATGGGGGGGCAAGATCATTAAAAAATATAAGGGGTAGGTCCCCCCAATTGACGCCACTGAGAGTGTATATTTTTTGTTTCTTAGTCAAGTTGCAAAAAAAGCAGAATAGCTTCATGTATGAAGTTTCTAGCACGCTTCTGGGAATTTTTTATGTTTGTGACTACATAATCTATGCATAAGAGGTTGAATTCTAAGTGTAATATTGTAATGAGAAAAAATTATCGTTTGAGATGGATTCTAAGAAAACGTCTTGTGTCACAGCCATGATGCGGTACTGAACAGCAGAAAAAAATGCCATTAATAATCCATCCTATTTACGCAAAAATTTTCCTGACGAAAGATTTAAATACATTTTTAAATAGCATAAATATATAGAGGCCTACTATACTTAAATGCAAAAGTATCATGCACTGGACATTTCACACTCACGCTTATGAATTAAATCAAAAATACGCTCGAAACAGCACCAATTATGCATCCTGTTCGTAACCTGCCGAGTTGAACATTCTTCAACCTTCAAGCATAAAATTTCTGTCTGGCCATTTACAGTAAGGATTTAAGTATTATTGTTTTTTTTTTGTTTAATTAAACTCTTCAAACTAATTTTTTGTCATTTCAGTCTTTGTTCCGCACAGAATTACCTTGTGGAGCTCCAGGAAGAATGGATATCATTCATTAGTCTTGGCTTTTTTTTTATCTGCAAGAGCAACTATGGTGTGGCTTGGGTTTTATACTCGAATGTTATTTGATGATAGCGTTATATGGTTATAAGAATTGCACGAAATCTTCGAATATTACGCCAGAATCAGCCAAAGCAGTCGTTAAAGCGGGCGAGATGGAGGAGGTATAGTTGCCAATGAGTTGGCTTGAAGTTGCTCAATGTCGCAAAAAGCTTATGATAGCGCTAGAATCTGGAATTTAACTATATGTAAACAAGAAAGGCTTGTGTGTTTTAAATGTTTGGTATGTTTCTGCTTGACGCGGTCCATTGTGAATGATTTGAAAAATAATAATAAATAGTTTTCTGAAATCAGAGTGATGAACAGTAAGTTTCGTAAGGAGTAAAAAAAAAAAAAATATAATATAAATTTCCAATCTTAGAGGCAAATACATGGTTTCTGATTGTAATTAAATAAAAAAAACAAGTTTTTTAAACTGAAAGTAAGGAACGACATTAAAACTTAAAACGAACAGAAATTATTCCGTATATGAAAGGGGCTGTCCCCTCCTCAACGCCTCGCTCTTTACGCTAGGGTTTTTTATTGTTTAAAAAAATAAAGTTGTGAGACAGAGTCAAACTTTAGCGTCAAGAGCGAGGCGTGGAGGAGGGGACAGCCCCTTTCACATACGGAATAATTTCTGTTCGTTTTAAGTTTTAATGTCGTTCCTTACTTTCAGTTTAAAAAACTTGTTTTTTTTTAATTTCTGATCGTTTTTTAGTTAATGCAGCTTTTATTTTGGCTAACCGTCATTGAATAAGTAAATAAAATTTGGATAAAAATTTTACTTTTCTTTTGCTAAATGGATGTCTTTACAAATTAACTTACGTAACTAACTTCTATATTCGTATATTTTTCTTCTGGCAAAAAATACAAAGTTGCAGATTTTTGCAGATATGAGCTTGAAACGTATGTAATAGGGTTTTTTGATACGCTGAATCTGGCGGTGTGATTTTTATTAAAATTCTTTCACTCGCAGGGGATGTTTCCCCCCTCTTTAAAAAATCAGGTGAGTTTTCTGTGGCTCGTAGCCTTTGATGAGTAATACTAAACTTAATAAAATTTATATATTTAGAATCAGCATTATAAACACATTCTTTTGATACATTTATTAACATCAAAATTCCGTTTTTAAAAGTTTCGCTTACTATTGAGCCGTATCGCTTGTTTTTTTATTGTTTTATTTATTACGTACGTTATTACGTATATGAGGGGGTTCTCCCCTCCGTCAAAACCACGCTCTTTACGTTGAAAGTTAAAACAATTTTTATTAACAAAACTCAGAATCACAAAGGCCGTTTAATTAGAATAGATAGCTCTTTTGAAAGCACTAAAAAAAACTGTAGCGTAAAGAGCGAGGTATTGACTTGGGGAGAACCCCTCACATACGTTATAATTTCTGTTCGTTTTAAGTTCTAATGTTACTTTTTACTTTCAGTTGAAAAAACTTGTTTTTTTTATTTAATTTCTGATCGTTTTTTAAATAATGTTTGGAATTCCGGCGCCCCCGTCCGCGAACTTTCCCTTCCCCCAAAGAACCATCCTCCACGGACATCTTCTCCAGAGTAACCCCCTCCTCTAGCCCCCCCCCTCCAGAAAAAAATCCTTCCTGAAAATGTCTGTATACTTCCCAATAACCAATAAATAATGCTGGCAAGTCCGGCGCCCCCTTCATGGCAATTTCCCTTCCCCCATACAAACTTCCTTCATGGACAGATCCTCCCACAGAACCCCCGACCCACCCTTCCCTCCCACTACCAGAAAAAAACCTCCTGAAAACTTCTGTAGACTTCCCAATAACCAATACTATATGTTATCTATCTATCTATCTATCTATCTATCTATATGTTATCATATTTATCTCCCTCATCAACTTCCTCCTTCAGAATTTCGAAGAGCGACTCAAATTCGTCGACGATTTATCATTTGTCCTCAAATACCTCGTGAGAGAAGGTGTAATCGAACGTCAGTTCAGCGAGACCCTTCTGGCATCCTTCTCTGAGGACTGTGAACGTTACAAGTTGACACTGAATGCAGATAAATCAATGATCCTCAGGTTTTGCCCCTTAAAACGTGATCTGGAATTCCCGCAAGTCCCTTTCCCTGTTGTTCCATCTGCAAAATCCTCGGAGTCACATTATCGATGGACTGCACATTCACTGAACAAGTGGAGAAGGTTATTAAGGCTGGCAATGCATAACTTCAGACCCTTGTCCTGATGCGCAGGTTTGGCTTCGACACTCAAAGCCTAAAAAATACCTATATTATGTATGTGAGACCTCTACTCAAATACGCCGTTGCTGTATGGGGACTTTTGTCCAGAGCACCCACTACCTTTGCAATGACCTTGAATCTTTGCAGAAACGAGCAGTTAACATAATCGTTGGTAAAAGAAGTGATGACTACAACAAACGCTTGCAAGAACTGAACCTTGAATCTCTCAGCGACAGACGATTATCACTGATCATGTCCCTCGGCAAGTCACTGCTATCTTCACCCCATCACAGACTGATCCTCCCACCTGATGCTCCTGTTAACCAAAGAACCAGATCCCAGTCGAAGCTAAAACCCCCTGTCTGCAGGACCAACCGCTACAAAAACACGTTTGTCCCCTTTTTCGTTGAAGCATACAACAAGACTTAGTGTTATTTAAATTCACGTGTTAGTGTTTTTATAGTGTTATTTGTATTTTTTTTCTTCTCATATTGTTGTAAAGACGACATAAATTAGCCATGGCTACGCTGTTCGATCTTAATAAACCTATGTCTATGTCTATGTTAACATTGGGTAATGTTCATAAATTTTAGCCCTCTGTCTGGGGACTTCGGGGGATTACGTAATCCTAAAAGACATAGTTATCATATTTTTGACCATGATGAGCAAAATCGCTATCTGAAAATTTTGATCGTGTGACTGTGGGAAAAAAATGAGCGTTGGAGGGGGCCTAGTTGCCCTCCAATTTTTTTGGTCACTTAAAAAGGGCACTATGACTTTTAATTTCCGTTTCAATGAGCCCTCCCACAATATTCAAGAATCACTGGGTTGATACTATCACCCCTGGGAAAAAAAAACAAAAAAAAAACAAATAAACACGCATCTGTGATCTTTCTTCTTGCAATAGAGACAAAATTCTACATTTTTGCATATAGGAGCTTGAAACTTCTATAATAGGGTTCTCTGATACGCTGAATATGATGGTGTGATTTCCATTAAGGTTCTATAGCTTTTAGGGGGTCATTCCGCCTTTTTCTGAAAATTAGCCAAATTTTCTCAGGCGCGTGACTTTTGATGGGTAGCACTAAACTTGATGACAATTATATATTTGAAGTCAGCATTGAAATTTGATTCTTTTGATGTATCTATTGGTACCAAAAACCCGTTTTCTAGAGTTTCGGTTACCATTGAGCCGGGTCGCTCCTTACTTACAGTTCATTACCACGAACTGTTTGATTTCACCTTCCAGCTCACGACTTAAGCTATAGCTTGCAATTATCAACTCTTAATTTTTTGCTAACTTATGATTTCCGTTTCTTTTACACTTTTATTGCCAATGATTTGAGTTCACTTCAAATGCTGAAGCCCAAGAAGCAAAAATAACACAAGTATACTTTCTTTTTGGGAAACTCAACCATGGCTCATAGCAACAAAAATGGCTCATAGCAACCGGTTTTCTAGAGTTTCGGTTACCATTGAGCCGGGTCGCTCCTTACTTACAGTTCGTTACCACGAACTGTTTGAAAGAATTAAAAAAAAGTTTCCAAAATGAGAATAAAGAGCAATAGTTTTGTCAGCAGTAAAGACAATAATCACAGGTATAAATTTCCAATCCTCACAAAATATTATAATCATTTCCAAATTACACATATTTCTGTAAGATCGTAAGATGTGATTTCTGATTAGATTAGGAAAAAGATTAGCTTTATATTATTCTGTAAAAAAAGAGATCTCTCCTGCCCCTTCACCAGTTTTTTTTTTTTTATAGATAAATTTATCAAGTGCTTTCCTAAAGGCATTCTATAATTTTAAAAAAAATATTAAAAGTTGGTAATGGCAAGCTTTTCACCCTCTGTCAATTCTCTGCAGGCAAGCATATGAGTGCACTTTTCTAGTTAACTCTAAAAACTTTTCCACAATATGAAAATGAGCTAACACACGCGGTCGCCACGCTTCGTACAAATACTTCCAAACCAAGAGAGGCTAAGCGACAAATACCCCCTCCACATTGAACATGGAAGATATCTCAGAAACAATTGCGAGAGGCCTAAAAATGCTGTTTTGAGGCTCTCTTCTCCCAACATGACCTCCTTTAGTCCTATACATATACCATCAATAATCCTCCCACGGGGGAAAATCAGTGGCAGTTTTAGGCCTCACAATCTGGGAGGGAGAGGTATGCCCCCAGGAGTGTAAAGGTGTGAAATAAAAGGAAGTTTAATGTCAGAAAAAATGTGGGGGTCTGCTGCCCTCCCCCCTGTCCAGGCCTAGAAACGCTACTGGGGAAAATCCTACTTATATGTCTGGGTCGAGGTTTTTGGGAAACGTCTTGCTTATAGGGGATGCCGTCTTACGTACCACCGAGAGGTACTGTTCTATTAGCTGGAAACACGCGAGATATTGTATAGCGAACATGACAAAAGAAATTAGTCAACCAGGTTCTTTCAAAGGAGAAATCCTATGCCGAGCATTGCAAACAGTGGTTTCTCATTCCGTTTACAATGTTTAAACTTTAGTTGTTTGGGATTGAAGGGGCATAAAAAGGTACCTAGGTTAGGTTACGTATTTAATATATGCTATGCTTTAACCCCACCCCTAATGTGCAAACATGTAGCTGAAATTTGGGTAAAATTCTACTTTAGCTACTTTCAGGGATGGGTCTACAGGCTAAAGTATGGGTAAATATATACCAAATCATATTATTGAGTAACAACTAAAGTGAATATACCATTTGATGCCTTTTTTATGTTGATTACAAATATAATAATCATTTCTATCGGAAATGAATTTTAGCCCCCCCCCCTATATATGCCAATACAGGGTATATATTTCTACATTAGGGGTGGGGAGGGGGTGTTTTGGTAAAGTTTAAACTTACCTCCCATTTACATCAGAAATAAACTTTACCCCCCCCCCCTAATGTAGAAATATATACCCTGAATTGGCATATATAGGGGGGGGCTAAAATTATTTCCGATGGAGTTGATTATTATTTTCGTAATCATTCGTAATCAAAAAAAGGCATCGAATGGTATATTCACTTTAGTTGTTACTCAATAATATGATTTGGTATATATTTACCAAAGTATGTCCCGGGAAGGCATTTGAAGTACCTACCTCCACTCCTTTTCCTTCAATTGGGTCCTGAAATTTGTCTACTTAACAGGTCTATAACCTATTGAAATTTTGACAAAACAACATTTTACTTTAATTTTCAGTTATCTGTTTCTTTTTCGATGGCTTTAGTTCTGAAAATGCAATACAGACAGAGTATCACAACAAATAATTGCCAGATTCTGCCGTCGAAAAACTGTTTCTTGGCTGTCGCTAATCAATAGGACCAGCTTCACGGGTGATAAGAGTATCCGCTCAATGTTACAAGATTAGAAAAAAAAATTACATATATTTGTTTTAGACCCGACACAAATGGAATAGGAGATACCCTTCAGTTCCTTAGAGGTAACCAGTCTATAAAAAAAGGCCAATCTCTTAGGGCACCGAACTCAATGAAATACACATTATGTGTTGGACGACCTCGATTTTTGTTGGAGATAAGTTTAATGTATCTTACTGCAATTGTCTAGAAAATTCACTTACAGTTCCTATAGGCTAATATAATTATATAATACAACGCTCCAAGGATTCACTTCGCTAACTGTCTCTTTGATCGGGTTGTTCACCAATTTATACAGTTTTCCAAACGCCAAAAACCCCGATAAGAGGATGCCGTTGACTTCTGGTTTAGATACAAATTTCCGGACTGATATCATACCGCAGATTTTCTAATTGTTCCTTACGATCAAATTAAAATATACAAAAGAACTGGGAATCCCAAAAATACAAAACGTACTTGCAGTTTCTTTGTAATAAATAAATAAAAAAAACAGTTTTTTGTAACTGAAAGTAAGGAGCGACGTTAAAGCTTAAAACGAACAGAAATTATTCCGTATATGAAAGGGGCTGTCCCCTCCTCAACGCCTTGCTCTTTACGCTAAATTTTTTTTTTATTAAAAAAAAATAAAGTTGCCAGACAGACTCAAATTTTAGCGTAAAGAGCGAGGGGTTGAGGAAGGGCAGCCCCTTTCATATACGGAATAATTTCTGTTCGTTTTAAGCTTTAATATCGCTCCTTACTCTCAGTTGAAAAAACTTTTTTTTTAATTTTAATTTCTGAACGTTTTTGAATTAATACAGGTTTTGATTTTGGCTGACCGTACATGAATAATTAAAACGAAATTTGCATATTAATTTTACTGTATTTTGGTTTAATGGCTTTCTCGAAAGTTGTTTAATTTTATTTACGAACCTTTTTAAGTATACATAACTTACGAATTAACTTACTTAGCGAACTTCTATATTCGTACATTTTTACGTATATAAGGGAGGTCGCCCTCTCGTTAATACCTAGCTCTTTACGCTAAAGTTCAAAGAGTTTGAAAGGCCCCGAATTAAATGAAATACACGTATCAAGAGGTTCTCTAAGTAGACCTAGGGATAGTTACGTTCGATTCCTAGGCATCTTGCTTGACGAAAATTTTTCCTTCAAGCATCATATTGACCTGATTAAAATGAAAGTCTCCAGGAGTCTTGGAATCCTTAGAAAGCTTAAACACACATTTCCAGGGTCGAATCTTAGAATCTTGTTCTACAGCCTGGTTCAGTCTTATGTTTCATATTGTTCTATTATTTGAATGTCAACTTTTCCCTCGTCTCTGACACCACTTTCAAAACTTTATGATAAAGCAAGGAATCTTACTAAGAAAACTGACTGATCTTCACTTAAACCCTTGCTTAATTTGAAATCTCTCTATTTTCTTTCTTGGTCTTCTTTCATCTTTTTATAGTTATACGGCCATCTCCCTGCTGCTCTATGTAAAAATATATATTTTGTTTCTGATCAATCGACTTATCATCTCCGCACTTCCAGCAATTTACAGATTCTTCATACTCCATCAGTGAGGTCTGATTTCAACCCTCTGACAACTTGCAACAGGATTTGGCACACACTCCCTGTGTCTGCACGAAGCTGCCAGTAGAACCCTATCATGAGCTCGTGACCCCACACCAAATATGGGCATAGCCTCCCTAGGGAGAAAGATTACGTAATGGGGTCAATGACCTAAATTTCACAACAACAACAACGACCTTGACATTCGCTGAGAGCGTGCACTTACAACAACATCGACCTTGGAACACCTGTGCTGTCGACCTCAATTCACCTATCGTGAATCAATAATTCCCCTTAGAAACAACAAATTAATTTCCCTTTCTTGACAGATCAATCAATCAATGACATCATCTGTCAGACTTTAAAAATTTTCGCCTAGAAACGATTCTCCAGGAATAGATCCAAGTCATTAATGTCTTTGCCTCGGAAACAACTCTTTTGGTCGAACTCCAAAGGATATTAATAACCAAAGGCCATGGAAACAATTAGGCAAGAAGCATCTTAGCGATGAATTGTTTTAGCGCGCGAGAAGGTTTCCTATTAATTTGAAATGCGTTAGCACAGAGATGCCAATAACAAAGGAACACGCTGAATTTGCGTTTAGGGATTATTTGGGCGAAACCGTTTTATACAGGTTATGGAACTATTTCGGCGAAGCAGATAGAGACATTTTAAAAGAATATTTTTGAAGAGATTTTAGAAGAGAATTTAATGGTGAAACTCTGTGGTCGTTATAATACACAAGTTTCATTTGAACAGTGTTGTGAGGTCCTCTAACCCAACCCCAAAGGGTTCCAATCCTCATACCCCACCCCCGAAGGAAGCCCCCGGTCCTCAAAGGTCCACCGGGCTCCCAAAGGCCCTCCACCGGTCCCCAAATGTCCCCCAGGCCCCCAACTGCCCCCCGGACACTCAAAGGTCCCCCAAGCTCCCAAAGGGCCACCGGCGCCCCCAAAGGCCCACCCCAGACCCTCAACGGCCATCCCCGGGCCTCCCCCCTCCAAAGGCCCATCGAGCTCCCAAAGGACCAACGGGGTCCCAAAGGCCATCCACCGGTCCCCAAATGTCACCCAGACACCCAAAGGCCCTCCCTGTGCACCAAAGGCCCTCCCTGTGCCCCAAAGGCCCTCCAACGGCCCCCTCCTCCTCCTCCCACCTCCTCCTCCTCCTCCCACCTACTCCTCCTCCCTCCCTCCTCCTCCTCCTCCGACCTCCTCCTCCTCCTCCTCCCACCTCCTCCCTCCTCCTCCTCCTCCTCCCCTCCCCCTCCCATTCCCTCCCCATTTTTTATACTTTTTTTGTGCATTGAGACACAGAACGACCCCCTCCCCCGGCCCCTCCCCCCTCCAAAGGTCTGATTTTTTCAAAGTTCATTTTGAATTTCTTTCATTGAAATGCAAGAGTTGGAATATTTCAGTAGTGTTTGGTTGTGGTTTACCTTGTCGCAGTTACATTTTCTTGATTTTTCAAAGTTCATTTTGAATTTCTTTCGTTGAAATGCAAGAGTTGGAATATTTCAGTAGTGTGATGTTGTAGTTTACCCTGTCACAGTTACATTCCATTAATTTTTCAAAGTTCATTTTGAATTTCTTTCGTTGAAATGCAAGAGTTGGAATATTTCAGTAGTGTTTGGTTGTTGTTTACCATGTCACAGTTACATTCACTTAATTTTTGATAGTTCATTTTGTATTTCTTTCGTTGAAATGCAAGAGTTGGAATATTTCAGTAGTGTTTGGTTGTGGTTTACCTTGTCACAGTTACATTATCTTGATTTTTCAAGGTTCATTTAGAATTTCTCTTATTGAAATGCAAGAGTTTGAATATTTCAATAGTGTTTTGTTGCGGTTTACCTTGTCACAGTTAAATTTTCTTGATTTTTCAAAGTTCATTTTTAATTTATTTCATTGAAATGCAAGAGATGGAATATTTCAGTAGTGTTTGGTCGTGGTTTACCTTGTCACAGTTACATTTTCTTGATTTTTAAAAGTTCATTTTGAATTTCTTTCTTTGAAATGCAAGAGTTGGAATATTTCAGTAGTGTGATGGTGTAGTTTACCCTGTCACAGTTACATTCTCTTTATTTTTCAAAGTTCATTTTGAATTTCTTTCGTTGAAATGCAAGAGTTGGAATATTTCACTAGTGTTTGGTTGTGGTTTACCATGTCACAGTTACATTCCCTTAATTTTTCAATGTTCATTTTGAATTTCTTTCATTGAAATGCAAGAGGTGGAATATTTCACTAGTGTTTGGTTGTGGTTTACCATGTCACAGTTACCTTTTCCTGAATTTTCAAAGTTAATTTTGAATTTCTTTCGTTGAAATG